>NW_017670915.1:247043-409241 GCF_001879085.1 Nicotiana attenuata | reverse complement strand
GCATGCGTAGCGGAAGAGCTCGGGGTGACGAAAGTACCCCGGAGGTAGGCAAAAACACGAAAAGGCAAAAACATCTTGGACGCCTCATCCGCGGCCGCGGATCTGACCGTGAATCCGGCCGCGGACCTGGCGACGATCAGGTGTAAAATTTTAATTTTATTTTTTTTTATTTTCTTCCCCCTCACCCCCTTTTTAATTAGTTTTTTTCTCTCTAATTATAACCCCCCCTTCATCCGCATCCCCCTTTCTTTTATTCCCCTTCCCCCCTAACCATAAACAACAACACAAAAACAAAACAAAACCCTCCCCCTTCCCCAAATTCTAACGCAGCCCCTCCCCTTTCTTCACCAAATGCCCTTCTCTTCTCCCTCCTCTCTACTCACCCACTCTTCCATCTCCGGTCATCACAAGATTCTCAAGTAAGTGCATGATTCTACCCCCTTCCTTTAGTTTCTTTTGTTTTGTTCTTTTCGATTTTTTTTCTTTTTTTTCATTCTTTGTCTCTTCTATTGTAGGTGTAAGAAAGTAGAAATCTAGGTAATCTTATCTATGTTGTATTTGTTGGTATATTTGTTGATATGTGAGGACATTAGGTTGGTTGGGTTAGGAAAACATTGTTGAGTTGTGAGGAATTAGAGTTTAATTGGGTCCTTTGGTACATTGGGGGGGCATAGGCGTAGAAGGTGTTTGTTGAATTGCCACAATGAACTTTCTATTATAAATTGTGACCTAGGGGGCGAGTGAAGTCTAAGTAACTGCCCTTGGTTCACCTATTCCGCTGATTCTTGATAATGGTGGTTGTTGTGTAGGTATAATGAGATCTTCAAAGAAGAGACGCACTACTGGTGGTTCGTCCCGGGCACGGGCATCAGCAGTTCAGGGCAGTTTGATAGCACTAGGTTTGTCTCCAGAGCTGCCCTAGACCATTTTGGTGATAAGGCGATTGGAAAACCGGTGCCATAATGGACAGTTGAAAGGGGTTCCCTCCAAGCTGAGTGCCCAAATATGTATAGGGAGCTGATTAGGTGCAGGCTCGACATCTTCTTCGAGGAGCCGGAGGACAGTAATTTGTTTCTTGTTAGAGAATTCTACGCCAACTGTTCCGAACATGAGGATCATATTTGCATTGTTCGACAAAAGAGGGTGAATGCCTCGATTGAAACCATCAGGAGAGTGTATCGCTTTCTTGCATTTACTGGGGAGGTAGATTACTATGATATTTACAAGCGAGAACCCAGGCAATTGTTTTTCCAAACTATCTGTAAACCAAACAAGGAGATAGTGTGGGTTGTTCAGGGATCGAAGTTGCACTCCGCCTCACTCACCTTTGAAGGTAAGTGTTGGTTGAACATCATCAATAGTCGACTGCTGCCGTCCCACAACACCACTGAAGTCAATGGACCGCGAGCTACTTTGATATGGTGCTTCATGAATGGCCACGATTTTGATGTGACCAAGGTTATTCACTCTGAGATGTTCATCCGTTCAACACTGATGAGGTATGGGTTCTTCTTCCCATCTCTAGTCACTAGATTGTGTCGGGCTGTAGGTGTGTGAGAGAACCCCAATGTGGACGGTAAAGTGAAGAAAGAAACAATGTTCTGGGCTTCCAAATTGACCATTGGGAAAGAGATGGTGACATCTAGTTAAACTGATAGTGATGATTCTGAGGCATCCAAGGAGGGAGATGATGAGCAGGATGAAGTGGGGGCTGAGTTGCCCTCTCACGAGCATGTTGTGGAAGTCGAAGGGCCGTCCGGGGTCGGTCGGGTTACACGGTTGGCAGCCTTAGAGCAGGAAATGGCAGGGTTGCGTACTACTGTCACAGACTTGGGGACTAGAGTTGATGCCTTGGCCACCCAAAATGCTAAATCAGAGAAGAAAATCATGGGCTGGCTGCGTGCGGTGGGGAGGACGTGTCACTTAGACCCGGACAGTGTCTGTGATAAGGACAAATCTTCCAGGGAAGTTCCTTTGCCTCGCATTACTTTCTATTTTATGACATGAGTACATGACATCTTTTTAAGTGTAGGGTGGGGGCTACTTCGTTGTATGCTGTATATATATAGGAATGTAGCTTGATTCTGCGTGATTCTAGTCTTTGGTTTGTTTGATTTTGGTCTTTGGATAGTTGTCTGAATATGTGAATGTTTTCGACTTGTCCCGACACGGATATCACTCGACGAGTTTCTTGAGGGTCTAAGTCGATATAAAAAAAAATTCTTTTGTAGGTAGTGTATCAATTACCCTTTGGTTTTTCCAAACCTTTGGACCGCAGTTCTTTTCCAAGGGTTTTTCTTTGAACCGCTTTAGTTAGTTTTAATTGTTAATTAGGTCTTGAATACAATAGATACTTTAGTGTGACGCTTAGGCTCAGTTGTTGATTCTTATTAGAGTGCCTTAAATTTTATGTTTATAATTTGGCATAAGTACTCTGACTAGAGTGTTTCGATGATCCAATCTAGAGTGAGTCATGTGCCATATGTGTGAGGATTGTTGTATTCTGTGCACTGCATTGGATGCCTAGAACTTGCCCCGTGTGTTTGCAAAGCGAAATAGGAGTTTGTTCAGACTTGGAAGTGATATAGGCGTTTCTTTGTTAAGTCAGATAAATATATTTTACCCACCTAATTGTTATATAGCGTAGTTAACCCCTTTGAGCCTGTAATCCTGTTTCTTTGGCAACCACATTACAAGCCTTACCTATTTGTTTGAATTAATCATCTATTTGAACCTTTTACCTCTCATGAGCACTTGAAGTGTTATGAACTTTGTAAGAGTTAAAGTGTGGGGTGGTTGGTCTGGCTTTTGAGTGGAACTAATGAAATAAGGAGAAAGGTGCACTGTTTTGAAAAAAAGTAAGAGCCAATTGAATTGGAAAAAAGACGAAGAAGAAAAAAAAAATAGTTGAATTATTGTGAAATATCCCTTGATAAGTGGTGGCTCTTGATGTAAGTGTACTTAAAGAAGAATGGAGTTAATATATAGTGATGTGAAGGTAGGGTTTTAAATGTTAAAGTATACGTATTAAAGTGCTTAGGGAGGTGTAGTCACTCTTATATATAAATGTATCTTGCCCGTCCCGTAGCCTACATCACAACCAAATGAAGTCTTAATTGATCCTAGATTGAATGAGCTCGATTAGTGGAGTAGTACACTACGGACAAGCCTATGGTGCATTTTTTGTGGCATATGAATGTTCTTTTTGAGACTGAGTGAATTCTTTCTATCTTGAGTTTCTAATTGTTCTTAACTGTTATTGTGTGTGGAACCACTCTAGTTTATTATGAAAGGGCACTTGATTCATGAAGGAAAGGTGAGTCTTAACCTCTGCGTTAGGGTAAGTGAGTAAAGTTAGGAATATTGCATGGCATGGGAGATTCAGCTCTTGAGGCGAAGATGTTACACTACTGGGCTCAATTCTTGTGAAATGTTCTTGGTGTGACGAGTTAGGGGAGTCGCTCACTGAAGTTAGGCCACTGTAGAGTGTGGTTTGATTACTCGAGGATGAGCAAAGGTTTAAGTGTGGGGTGTTGATAGTAGACGATAATCATGAAATTTAGATAATATTTACACTCCAATTTGGCCGCACTTTATCAATGTTTGAATGTAAAAGATAACAAAATGCTCTAATTAAGAGTTTTATGCTTTGCAGGAGCCATTCCGAGCTAGGAGGAAGCTAAAAGAGTGTTTTGGAGTCAATATGGAGCATGGAAGGCCAATCGGAGGATAACACGATCAAAAAGGAGAAGAAAGAGCAAGGACCAAATCCGCGGTAAGGTCCGCGACTGCGGACAAAATTTTTGTCAAATCCACGGTCTATCCGCGGTCCAATCCATGGCAGCAGACGGGTTGTTCGGAGCCAAAAAAAATCAAGGCCAATTGTGTAATCTCCAAGACGACTCTCATTGATCTATAAGAATCCCAGCTCGCCGAAAAAGAGAAATTGGAGGTTTTTGAAGGAATTTTGAAGGCAAGAACAGGCAAGAAGCAAGGCGGAAGATTCGGCATAGAGTTTTTACCCTTCTTCTTCTTGTTTTTATCGTTGATGATGAATTCTATTATTATGATTGTAAAAACGATTATGCATAGCTAAACTCCTAATCTAGGGTTTTGATGGAACCTCTTGGAGGATGAATTTCTTGTTATGTTAATATAGATTTGCCATAATATTTTCTCTGTTTGTACAACTATATTGTGATTGCTGTTGATTGAAGGTCCCTCAATCGGCTTGGCCTATTTAGTATGCATTACTTGGGAGAGAGTGCATATTTAGGTAGTTGTTAAACCACACCACTCCTAACGTATATGAGTGATCAATACGAAGGGTTTAAAGGTGGGATTAGGGATAACGAAACCTTGGGTGCGATCTAAGTGAACTGTAACTAAGGCTAGCTAGCGTAATTCGGGAGAATATGCCTAGTATATTGTTGTAATTACTCGGAAGAGAGTTACAACAGTCAGAGTGCTCATGATCGATAGAGAAGACTTAGAGCCCATTTGGCTTAGCTGATTTAGAGTAGCTGATAAGTGTTAGGTGCTGAAAAGAACTTTTAAGTGCTGAAGCTGATTTAAAAAATAAGCAGTTACGTGTTTGGATAAAAGTGTTGAAATTAATAATAAGCAGCTGAAGAACCGGGTATACGGAGAGTTTTTGTTTCAAAAAGAAGAATTTTAGGGATAGAATAGTAAATATTTTGGTCAAACCTAAAGTGCTCATAAGCTGAAATTTGAAAAGTTGGGGGAGACCAACTTATGGCTTTTGGCTTATAAGCACTTAACTTATAAGCACTTTTAGTTTTACCAAACGCGTAGATAAGCCAAAAAGTGCTTATAAGCCCGTTTGACCAGCTTATAAGCTTAGCCAAACACCCTCTTAGGCAACTTTATAGCAACATAGCTGAAAGAATTCCGACAAGAGGAGAAATCAGAACCTTAGACCATTCCCAATCTTGCTTACAAACCGTTTATAGCTAGTTATTAATTACTGCACTTTTATTACATAATATTTAGTTAATAAACATCCAATTTGTTACTCAAATATCTCTGAAGATTGAATATGTGAATTTCTGTGAGTCCAATAGCTGTGATTGATAGGTTAATTCCCTGTGGGATTCGATACCGGACTTGTTAACCGGAATATATTTGTAGCGACCGCTTTGTCCTTTTTATAAGGCGTAGTTGGGCGTGATCAACGTGTATGTGTGATAGACGAATTAAACGATGATATAATGATTATAAAAAGCTATATGGTCAACTGGATAGATGTGGATCCAGAATTTTAGGTTCAACTTTTAAAAATTTAATATTGAACCCATATATATATTAAATTTATGGGTTAATATCAACTATTTGTTCCTATTTATTTTTGATAATTTTTACACATAGATTTACGTTTCGCGTCAAAAGTAGTGAGTTCACATGAACCTGGAGCCGGTACTCTGGTTCCACCCCTGCGACTAGGTCCTAATTCAACGGATAGTGGGTTTGTCTACTACGATGGTTAATTTTGGACCTCAGACTCAAGGGCAGATCGTTTGAACTCATAACTTTCAATACAGAGTATGTAAATACTTACTAAACTCAACAAATCTTATAATTGAGCCCATAATTATAATATTGCAATGAGTTTAATACTGTAAATATTAAAAGTTGAACCATTAAATTTAAATCTTGAATCCGTTGTTGCTCAGACGTACGACAAAATTAGTAGTTACTTTTCACGATTGACATCACACTTCTTTTGGCCGGATTACAAGCAACGAAAAATTAACATAAACATAAGGAGCTAAAATAGTTTATATTATAGCACTAACAAATTTGTAAAAGTTCTATAGGGTTTTTATGGTCTAGAGACGAATGGCCATAACAATAATAGCATTACAATATTGTTCTAGTGAAGAACTAGCTTGTATTAGCTTCTCATCTTCAACCACTGAATGTTCAAAAAAACTACCATTACATGCCACTAAATCACCAATTGAACGACTCATAAAATGGACGACTTGTCCACATTTTTTAGCCTTGAAAAAACCCTCAGCATTTTCCCTACTTAGTTCTACAAATGCGTATTGGTCAATACACTTTGAGTATACTTCTTTTAGTGTTGCGTTCGTCGCCTTATCGCGAAGAGAAGTCAACAGAGCGGATGTTGAATCGATAAGTTTGGAAGTCATGTTGAACGTGATCGTGCCTAGGATATCAAGATCTGCGGTTTTAGAACGAGGATCTGATCTTATAAGTGTCTCGCAAAGAGTAGCATTGGGTGTTTTGGCACAAATCTCACCAACTAAATCTCCCTTCACAGTTGTAGATGTGAAGAGAATGGATAGAAAAAAAGATACAAGAAATGAGGTAATAATGAAAGAAGAAGCCATTTATTTCTTAGCTTAGTTTGCTCACAACCTTAATTTGCAAAGGTTATGATATAGTGACCCCTTATTTATATTGGAGAAAAATATATTGTGAATTTAATACACGCCTATCTTATAATCAGATTAGTTTAGATCTTTGAATTGAAAATGCAGATTTTGACCATCTATACCATCAATATTAATACCTAGTTTCTATCAATAGAAAGAGACAAAATTTTAAATGGTCAATAAAACATTTAATATAGTCTGTTCAGCAAATGTTACTACCTCAAGTTCAAATCTTAAATTAAATTGAAACACAAGACAAAGAAAAAAAAAATAAATAAATAAATATATATAAACACAAGATAGAATGAAGAATACTAAGGCTTTCAAGTTTCAAGCAAATTTCTTTTAAGCTTACTTAGCACATACATAAAATAAAATTCCCTCGTTTTTAGGCATCTATCGGTGAATCAAGGACCACAAAAATTTATGGTGAAATTGGTAGGATTTTTTCATCTTTAATAAGCATTTGGGATTCAAAACCAGAAATGAAAAAGATCCTGGTAGGGAATGTTTCCCTTTTTAATGGGTCTTACACAACGCAAATTCGAATTAGTTAGGTTAGCCTATTGGAAGGTACCAAACATCGAGCGGAAATTATTTTTGAAACGCTTCTATTCTTCATTTTCTTATGCTTTATGTTGCTCGAGATCAAATAAATTAATGAATTAGTTTTACTTTGAGGTTGTGGGTTCGAGTCACTAAAGGAATAAAGTGGGAAGCTCCGGCAAGGGTTTAAAAAAATTCAATAAATTGTGCTAGAAACAATTAATACAAAGGAATACAACAAGATAAAATTGTGCGAAAATCATTAACTAGTAAAGGTATAAATAAAAGTTTAATAACCTATCCAAGCTTCAAATTTTATATTTATTGCATTATTCACAAGAAACTAAAGCCAACCAACCAAAAAACTCACTACAAAAAAAAATAAAAAAAAATTGCAATGGACAATTTCTGTTGCCAAATAAAAAACTCTGTCACTAATCCTAATAAATGATGTATTAACGACAGAGACGGCTCAAGCATATGTGTGGTCTAAAGCCAAAGTTTAATGTGAGGCTAAACTTTTAAAAGAATGCTATTTTATATATTTTTATTTGAAATCTATTTTTCTAGCTTTTTGAGATGCAAAGTTGTTACTAATTTTTTTATAATTGATTTTCTCGAATAATTCCTTCTCAATTGATAGTACAGCCAACATATTTAATCTTTCTTGAGACATTGTTGATCTTAGGTAAGATATTATCAATATAATTGGGGTCCCCCAAATATGGGGGCTTAAGGCACCAACCTTACTTGTGATGACATTGGACCCGCCCCTGATTAGGGACACATTATCAATAAATTTTGTTAACTACGAGTGATTTAGACAAATTAGAGATGAAGTTCGTAATTAATTTAATTTTTTTTTTGTAGTGAATACATCCAATTTGATTCTGAAAGTTTATTGTCACGACCCAAATCCATAAGGGTTGTGATGGCGCCGGACACCACTGTCAGGCAAGCCAACACCAAGAAGTTAATTAAATTCTCATTTTAGAAATTTTGAAATCATTTCTTTTCTTTACATGTCAACAATAAATAATGAAATTCATTGAATAAATAATGATGTCTTTAACAAACTTAAATATTGAATAATCCGTAGTCATCCCATGTGACGACCCGGCCCGTCGTCACGTGAGTTACCGCCCCATTTCCCATTTTTCTGCTTCCTTATATTTCATTTTAAGAGTATTGAGTAAACGAGTCGATTTGGATTGATTTTGGATGGAAATGAGACACATAGTCTCCTTAAGGAAGGTTTGTTTTGGAAAAGTCAACCGGATGTTGACTTATGAGTTAGAGGGCTCAGATGTGAGTTCCAGTGATTTGGTTAGCTTTGAGGGATGATTTGTGACTTAGGAGTGTGATCGGAATTTATTTTGGAGGACCGGTGTTGAACTAGGCTTGAATTGGCGAAGTTAGTATTTTGGCGAATTCCGGTTGATAGGTGAGATTTTGATCCGAGGGTCGGAATGGGATTCCGAGAGTTGTTGTAGCTTCGTTAGGTGATTTTGGATGTGTGTGCAAAATTGCAGGTCATTCGGAGGTGTTTTGGTCGGGTTTTTGATCAAATGCATAATTCGGAAGTTTTAGAAGAACTTAGGCTTGAATCTGATGTAATTTGATGGTTTTGGTGTTAATTGTGGTGTTTTGATGATTGGAGCAAGGTTGAATGATGTTTTAGGATGGGTTGGCACTTTTGGTTGAGGTCCCGGGGGCCTCGGGGTGATTTCGGATGGTCATCGGGATGATTTTAGACTTGGTGAAATTGCTGGTTTTGCTGGTATCTGGTGTTTCCGCATCTGCGGAAGAAGGGCCGCATATGCGGTTCCGCAGATGCGAGGGGTTGGTCGCAGGTGCGAGTTCCTGAGGAAGGGGCTGTTTCCGCAGGTGCGGGCTTGGAGCCGCATCTGCGATGCCGCAGATGCGGTAGTTTTGTCGCAGAAGCGAAAAGGTGTGACTTTGGTAATTCCGCAAAAGCGGACAAGCATCCGCAGAGGCGAAGTCCGCATATGCGGATAGAGGACCGCAGAAGCGGTGGTGGGATTAATGAAGATCCGCAGAAGCGGAATTTTAACCGCAGAAGCGGTAGCCGCAAGTGCGTAATGGAACCGCACATGCGAAAATCACTGTTCTCAGAAGGGTTTTAATGCTCATTTTGTTCCGCAAGTTTAAGTCCATTTCCACCATTTTTGATCGACCTTGAGAGCTCTTGGACGGAATTTGAAGGGGGTCAACATTTTGGGGAAACGGACCCGGAATCGTGATTTGACGATTTTTGAGGGTCCGCGGGAAAATATGGGACCTGGGCGTATGCCCGGAATCGAATTCCGAGGTCCCTGGCCCGAGTAATGAATTTTTATGTAAAATTGTTAAGTTTGAGTTTCAAAGATCTAAATAAACTAAGAAATCATTGTTTTCATAGGTATCGGGTTCGGATTTCGATTCCGAAACTTGGTACAAGTCCGAAATATCAGTTAAGACCTACCCGTAAAATTTGGTGTCCATCCGAGTAGTTTAAGGGCGTTTTGACCCGTTGGAGGAGAATTAAGAACTTGAAGTTCAATGAATTGATTCATTTGGTTTTGGGGGTTGATTCCTCGATTTAGAGTTGTTTTGAGTGTTTCAAGGGTTCGAGTAGGTCCGCCTCGTGATTTCAGACTTGTCGGTATGTTCGGGCGGGGCTCGGGAGCCCCGAGCGTCAAATGGTCGAGGTTCGAGTGAAGTTGAAAACTTAGGAGAAAACTCCATCTGCTGCTTCTGTCATAACCGCTTCTGCGGCTCTTGGACCGCAGAAGCGAGACCACAGAAACGGTCGCCTCATCGCGGAAGCGGAAAGGACCAAGTCCTGGGAAACCGCAGAAGCGGCCCCAGGGACCGCAGAAGCGGTCCCGCTCCTGCGACCCTAGACCGCAGAAGTGGTCCGGCCCAGCTTCCTCTATTTCGCTGAAGCGGCCCTGGGACCGCATAAGCGATTTTGCCTATGCAGCCCCCAGACCGCAAAAGCGGTCGAGGCCCAGTTGCCAAAAGCCGCATAAGCGACCATTTTCCGCAGAAGCGGAACCCGCAGAAGCGGAATTTCCTCCGCAAAAGCGGAAATCGCTGGGGGCAGAAGCTCATTTAATACGAGCTCAAGTTCATTTCTTCCATATTTCCATCAACACTTGGGCGATTTTGGGGGTTTCAAAGAGGGAGTTTCCACACATCATTGCAAGGTAAGTAATCCCCGCTCATTTTTAGTTCAAATACATAAACATTAGGTAGATTTAACACTAAAACTAGGTAAAATTCAAGATATTAGAGTTAGACCTAGGGTTTAACCAAAACTAAGATCTAATCCTATAATTTGCTATGAAATGAACTAGAAATCACATATTTGTGATCCTTAGGTGATAGAAAACAACTTCCTTCGAAAAATATTGGAATCCGGGCACGTGGGCCCGGGGTCGGAATTTAGGAAACTCGTATTTATGGTTAGGAAATTGTTTAAACAATTAGAATTCAACCTCACAAGCTCTTATTGACTAGTTCTTGCTTATTTTAATTAGTTGGTGCTCGTTTGGCTGCAAATTGAGGGTTTGGGCTTATTCTTGATATAGGAATATGAGTGGGGATTACTTACCTTGCAATGATGTGTGGAAACTCCCTCTTTGAAACCCAAACCCTCAATTTGCCGATCGCCTCGGTGATCATAGATGCATCTATGGTTCGTGCCGCTCGACCCTCGGCAGTGCACAATTTATTTTCTGTTGGAGCGGGCAGTCGACCTCGGCATGTTTGTGCATGGTTTATATGCTTACATTTAGTTATGACATAATCACTCATTCGATATAAAAGGAGAAACTGGTAATTTAAGAGGCAAGAACATGAATATAACTCTTCTGTTGAACTTGTGTTATTGGTAATCCTTCATGTTTTATATCTCACTCTATTGTATTATAATATTTTGGACCTTAGTAAGTATCAAGTCGATCTCTCGTCTCTACTTATTCGAGATTAGACGGGATACTTATTGAGTACATGTGGTTTATGTACTCATGCTACGCATCTGTACTTAAATGTACAGGATTTGAGGCAGGTGGATCTGGACATTTTCTGGGTGCGCAGCAGTGAGCACGCTTAGGGACTTCTACGGTGAGCTGCCTTCTTTCTCATGCCGATCCGCAGCCGAAGGAGTCCTCTCTTGTATTTTTTTTTTGATTTCTGTCTATTCTGATTCAGACAGTAGGACAGTGTTTTATATTTTTGTGTATATCCTATTGGTCGCCCGTAGCTGTGACACCAGGTCCTGGCACACACTGTTGTAGACATTTATTTTTTTTGGGATTTGTATGGCTATTTTAGCATTTTATGATCTTTACTAGTTCCATCTTGACTTTGAAAAATTTTAGTATCTCTGTCTTTGGCTAAATTAAAATGAGAACTTAATCATACTTCCGCATTCGGCTGGCTTGACCATGGTGTTAGGCGCCATCATGACCTATTATGAAAAATGGGTCGTGACACTTCATAAGTAATATAATAAAATTGACTATTAAGTATAAATATTTTACCCAATTGTGGATTCAATCTTAATATTTTTAAAATTTTATGACTAAATAAAAATAATATTTCAAAATTTTATAATGAAAAACTAATATTGGAATATTGCACTCTATTTGAACGGTCTTGGTTAATCTAAGGAGAGGATTCTTCATATTGTGATTTCAATCTTCTCCTTTTATTTCCTTAAAAATTAAAAGCAATAATCTATTGGTGGTTTTAAATGACTAAAAAAAGTTTTGAGTAATTGATATTTATTTCTATTTTTTTGTTCGTTCATTTTTCTCATTTCCCTTCGTGAAGTGCTTAATAATAATCTCATAGCAAATCTGTTGTTAATTTTCTAAACATCTCTAGACACCACATCATCTAAAAAGAAATAAAATATATCTAGGGGAGACTTACCTCTAATTTTTTCCCCCAATTAAAAGAGTAAAAGTAAAATAATGGCCTTTTAAATCTAAAACAACAATGCCATGTTCAGCGTTTCCACGTAAGTCTAGGGAAAGTTGTATGCTATACAAAATCACAATTGTAGTCGAATAACAAATTTTTAGTTGATTATTAGTTGAACTAAAGGTCCTATGTATTGAGTAAAATCTGAATTATTATAGTTTTATTCAACATAAAATTAATCTTTAATTAAACAAAACTTTATTATAAATTTCAGTATAAATTCTTAAAAGCCTGTTTTTAGTTAAATTTAAAGCTTTAATTATACACGAAGTAATTTATATAAAGAACACGAAGTAATTATACACGAATTAATTTATATTTTTATCCTACACGAAGTAATTTATATAAAGAACACTTTAGCTTTCGAAGATTATAAATTTAGTTGGTTACAATTTTGACTTGACAAGCGTAATAAATTATTTAACTTTGCTATATTTTCTTTGATCATTTTATTATTTTAGTTATCAGATTGCTTTTTGCTTTATAAAAAATAAAAACAAATAAACGTAAACCTAAAATAACACTAAACAAATTAGGGGGAAAAAAATACTAAACAAAGCACCAGAAAGACCTAATTCACGGCTAACCCAATTTTGATAAGAAGTCTATTTCATCCGGAACAACTTATTTTGTTTTGAATTTGATTTTTATTCTTTTGACAAAAGTAACCTATAAATCTATTGTCAAGAATATTGTTAAAAGAGATATTTTTGTCCATCAACATTGTATTCGTGCCTTTATACTAAATAGGATTCCTAGAAGTATCTAGTATTATGTCCTAAAGTTAATAGGATTATAATATTAATATATAGAATTTCAGTTATGTCCTTTTATTATAAGTTATTATGTTTAATAATATAAGGTTATTTTTGTAATATTTAATATTATAATTTTTTATTTTTTTTGAAAATTTTTACTTTTTTCTGGAATCAGTGTTTGGCCACAAAAATTTCAAATTTCACTTGAATATGAATTTCAGGATTTTTCAAAAATTTAAAAAACTCCAAAGATATGTTTCGGGAATTCCAAGTGAATTATTTATTACAAGAATATTGTTAAAAGGGATATTTTTGTCCATCAACATTGTATTCGTGCTTTTATACTAAATACGATTCCTAGAGGTATGTAGTATTATGTCCTACAACTAATACGATTATAATACTAATATCTAGAATTTCAGTCATGTCTGTTTATTATAAGTTATTATGTTTAATATTATAAGGTTATTTTTGTAAACCGACATTATATTCATGCCTTTATAATAATATAAATAAATAATATAAATAGATAGATAGATAGATAGATAAGGACATATTCAAGTTTTAGATAGTGTTAAAGAGTTTATAGTTATTCTTATACTACTTATTTGTTATGATACATTAGATTATGGTGGATGTCCATAACTCCCATAACACCCACTACTCTTATCCATTATCTCCATAACTCCCACTACTCCAATACTTATGGTTGTAACTCCCATACCCCCATGATCTCCCCCATGATCTTCCTCCATGATCTCAAATGCTTAATGACATATTTATGAAATTCTTTTGGTATACCTCTATGTAGTACTATAAATAGAGGATGAGAAGTCATTTTGTAATACACTTGAATATATGGAATAAATAAGAATTCTTTCTGTCACGACCCAAACCCCGGTCGTGATGGCGCCCAACACATTGCTAGGCAAGCCCGACCATTTCCACAACCTTAGCCAATTAATCTAGATAGATAAATAAATATTCACTACTAAAATACCAATTTAGTGCGGAATTTCTGAAATAATCTCTAACATTCGAAAACCCCAAAATGAAAGCAAAGTACTAAATAGTCCACAGAATCTGGTGTCACGAACATGAGCCTCTAAAACAGATTATCCACCTATTACAAGTCCGACTAGGAAAATTACGAAATAAAATAATAAGGATAGATGGGAGAGATCAGGGCTGCGAACGCCATGCAGCTACCTCGATACTCCCGGATAATGCTGCTCAGCTAACACGAGTCCTCACTCACCCTGTGGTGTACCTGAATCTGCACGCAAGGTGCAGGGAGTATTGTGAGTACTTCCAACTCAGAAAGTAATAAATATAAATAAAGTTCGAGGATAAGAAATCCTAAATAAACACAAAGTAAAGCTATAAATACAACAACGTGGACAAATAGCATAATACAGTAAACATTAAAAACAGTTATAATAAAGTCACACCAGAATGAGAATAAATAACAATTAAATATGCAATGCAACACATAAACCGGTACCTCCAGTACCCCACTGCGGCCGTGCAGCCCGCTCTATTTATTTAACGTCGACGGCGCTCACTGGGGGTGTGCAGACTCCGGGAGGGGCCCCTTACGGCCCAAGCGCAATAATAAGCCATCTCGTGGCATCAAACAGGCCCTTGGCCTCATTTCAATATCATTATAATACTGCTGCGGCGTGCAGCCCGATCCCATACTCAGTCCAAAAATCACACAATAGTATAAAAATATTCAGCCCAAACTTCATTTAAAAATATTAACTTAAGTTCTAATTTAAGAAAATGGCTGAGATTTCAAACATAGTATTAATGCCAGGACTGAGTTTAATATTTATAAATATGGTAGGAAACCATTAAAATAATCCCCGAAGGATTCAAGTAATTGGCACGAAGCCCAATTATGACAATTAATCCATTTTTATAAGGATATTACAAATCTACAATCATATAGGTATCAATTTTATTAAGCGGGACGGACCAAGTCACAATCCCTGACGGTGCTCTACCCCACGCCCATTATCCGGCGTGCAAGTCACCTCACATAGCACTACGTTGTCAAAATTCGGGTTTTCAAACCCTCAACACAGCATTTACATTTATTACTAACCTCAAGCCGGCCAAAGTCCTAGCTTGCTATGCCCTTGCCTTTCGAATTCACAACGAATACGTCATAATATGCTAAGGGAATATAACCCAATCGAAAAGACTCGAAAAACATCGAAAATCACGAAGTTGGCAAAACCCGAGCCCCGGGCCCACTTCTCGAAAAATTATAAATTTTACATCACTGGATTCCTTATCTTGCCGCGAGTCTATACATATAAAGAACACCAAAATCGGAGTCCAAATGACCCCTCAAATTCCCATTTTTGTTCTCTTAGGTTTCAAGCCCTAAACCACCATTTTTGACCTTAATTCCTTGAGTTTTCAGTGAAATTTCATGTATTTGCATGATAAAATTGTGTTCTAAGACAAGAATGCTTACCTGATCGAAGTCCTTGAATTTTCTCTTCAAAATTGCTCAAGAACACCCCAAGTCCGAAGTTAAAATATGTGTTCTGTAAAATTTCGCGAAGGGATTAAAAAACCCACTTCTGATCAGTTGTTTCCGCACCTGCGGTCATTTTCTGCTTCTGCGTCTACCGCATCTGCGGTCTTTTTCTGCTCCTGCGGAAATCTCCTTAAAATCCAAAATTCCGCATCTGCGGTCCTTTGTCGCATCTGCGACTCCGCAGATGCGGTTGGCATCTTTTCACCTGCGACTACTGTCGCTTCTGCGGTTCTTGAATCGCCTCTGCGGTACCGGTTCTGCGGTCCCATTTCCGCAGAAGCGAAAATACCAGAAGCAGCAAAATTCTGCAATCTCTTTAAGTTCAAAACTTCCCGTTAGGCATCCGAAATCACCCCGAGGCCCCTAGGACCTCAACCAAAAGCACCAACACATCCTATAACATCATTCAAACTTGTTCCAATCATAAAAACACCTCCAACAACAATAAAACCATCATTTCTCATCGAATTCAGGCCTAAGTTTTTCAAAAACTTCCGAAATACGCATTCGATCAAAAACCCAACCAAAACACCTCCGAATGACCTGAAATTTTGCACACACATCCAAAATCACCTAACGAAGCTACTGCAACTCTCAGAATCTCATTCTGACCCCCGGATCAAAATCTCACCTACCAACCGAAATTTGCCAAAATACTAACTTCGCCAATTCAAGCCTAATTCTACACCGAACCTCCAAAATCAATTCCGATTGCACTCCTAAGTCACAAATCATCCCCCGAAGCTAACCAAATCATCGGAATTCAAATCCGAGCCCTCTAACACAAAAGTCAACATCCGGTTCACTTTTCCAACTGAAGCCTTCTTAAAAGAGACTAAGTGTCTCATTTCTTATCAAAACCATTCTAAACCAACTCTAACATATCAAATACTGATAATGAAACATGAAGAAGCATAACATGGAGAAAACGGGACGGTAACTCACGTGACGACGGGTCGGGTCGTCACATCCTCCCCAACTTAAACAAACGCTCGTCCTCGAGCGGGTCAAGAAACATACCTGAAGTCTCAAATAGGTGAGGATATCTGCTCCGCATCTCCTGCTCGGTCTCCCAGGTAGCCTCCTCCACGGGCCGACCTCTCCACTGCACTTTCACTGATGCAACATCCTTTGATCTCAACTTCCGAACCTGACGATCCAAAATGGCTGCTGGCTCTACCTCGTATGTCAAGTCACCCTCCAGCTGAACTGTACTGAAATCTAAAACATGGGACGGGTCCCCAACGTACTTCCGGAGCATAGACACATGAAAAACTGGATGCACGCCCGACAAGCTAGGTGGCAAGGCAAGCTCATAAGCCACCTCCTCGATCCTCCTAAGTACCTCAAAAGGCCCAATAAACCGCGGACTTAGCTTCCCTTTCTTTCCGAATCTCATAACACCCTTTGTGGGTGAAACCTTCAGTAAGACTTTCTCACCAATCATAAAAGATACATCTCGAACCTTCCTGTCTGCATAGCTCTTCTGTCTCGACTGTGCTATACGGAGTCTCTCCTGAATCACCTTCACCTTCTCCAATGCATCCTGAACCAAATCTGTCCCCAACAACCTAGCCTCCCCGGGCTCGAACCAAACAACTGGAGATCTACACCGCCTCCCATACAAGGCCTCATACGGTGCCATCTGAATGCTGGACTGATAGCTATTGTTGTAGGCAAACTCTGCAAGCGGTAGAAACCGATCCCATGACCCTCCAAAATCAATAACACAGGCACCTAACATATCCTCCAATATCTGAATGGTGCGCTCGGACTGCCCGTCCGTCTGAGGGTGAAAAGCTGTGCTCAACTGCACCTGAGTACCCAACTCTCGCTGAACCGCCTGCCAAAAATGAGAGGTGAACTGAGTGCCCCGATCTGATATGATGGAAACTGGGACACCAAGCAATCGAACTATCTCCCGAATATAGATCTCTGCCAGCCGCTTTGAAGAATAAGTAGTACAAACTGGAATGAAGTGCGCGGACTTGGTCAGCCTGTCTACAATCACCCAAATAGCATCAAATTTCTTCAGAGTTCGTGGAAGTCCGGTAACAAAATCCATAGTGATATTCTCCCACTTCCACTCAGGAATAACCATCTGCTGATGTAAGCCAACCGGTCTCTGATGCTCATATTTCACTTGCTGACAATTAAGACACCGGGCTACATACTCCACAATATCTCTCTTCATCCTCCGCCACCAATAGTGCTGTCTGAGATCCTGATACATCTTCGCGGCACCCGGATGAATGGAATACCACGTGCTATGGGCCTCCTCCAATATCAACTCTCGAAGCCCATCCACATTGGGCACGCAAATCCGGCCCTGCATCCTCAACACACCATCATCTCCAATGGTCACATCCCTGGCATCATCATGCTGAACCCTGTCCTTAAGGACAAGCAAATGCGGATCATCATACTGACACCCCCTGATGCGGTCATACAAGGAAGACCGAGAAACCACACAAGCCAACACTCGACTGGGCTCTGAAATATCTAATCTCACAAATCGGTTGGCCAAGGCCTGAACATCAACTGCAAATGGCCTCTCCTCAACTGGAATGTATGCCAAGCTCCCCATACTCACCGACTTCCGGCTCAAAGCATCGGCCACTACATTGGCCTTCCCCGGGTGATACAGGATAGTAATGTCATAATCCTTAAGTAACTCCAACCATCTACGCTGCCTCAAATTAAGATCCCGTTGCTTGAACAAATGCTGAAGACTGCGATGATCAGTGAATACCTCACAAGATACACCATACAAGTAATGCCTCCAAATTTTCAGTGCATGAACTATAGTTGCTAGCTCCAAGTCATGGACGGGGTAGTTCTGCTCATGGGGCTTCAACTGACGAGAAGCATACGCAATAAATCTACCCTCCTGCATCAAAACACAACCAATCCCAACTCTCGAAGCATCACAATATACCGTATAAGATCCTGAAGCTGATGGCAAGACTAACACTGGAGCTGTGGTCAAAGCCGTCTTGAGCTTCTGAAAGCTCTCCTCACACTCGTCCGACCATACAAATGTGAAACCCTTCTAAGTCAACTTGGTCAAGGGAGATGCAATAGAGGAAAATCCCTGCACAAACCGGCGATAGTAACCTGCCAACCCTAGGAAGCTGCGAATCTCTGTGGCTGAGGTCGGTCTAGGCCAACTCTGCACCGCCTCTATCTTCTTTGGGTCAACCTGGATACCCTCACTGGACACCACATGTCCCAAGAAAGCCACTGAACTGAGCCAGAACCCACATTTGGAGAACTTTGCATAAAGCCTCTCCTCCCTTAATCTCTGCAATACAACTCTCAAATGCTGCGCGTGCTCCTCCTGACTGTGCGAGTATACCAGTATGTCATCAATGAATACTATGACAAATGAATCCAGGTAAGGCCGGAACACACTGTTCATCAGGTGCNTACCCCATTTTTCTTCTATTGTTACACAGATGTATAAGCATGATGATGAAATCACATGCCATAGTAAATTAAATGTTTACTGAAATAAATATCAGTTGGCATGACCGGTTGGCCATCCCGGTTCATTTATGATGTGAAAATTGATTGAGAATTCACATTGGCATATATTGAAGAAATATAAGATTCTTCAAGAATTCTCTTGTACTGCTTATTCTCATGATATACCAGTTAAGGTTGGGACTGAATCCCTTGATTTCTGGAACGAATAGAAGGTGATGTATATATGGGCCCAGTCACCTGCCATGTGGACCATTTACTATTATATGATTTTAATAGATGCATCTATTGTATGGTCACATGTGCGTTTGTTATCAACTTGCACTTTGGTTTTTGCAAGGATGTTTGCTCAAATTATTAGAGCACAGTTCCAGAATATATATTATGATAATTTATCTTGATAATGCTAGTTAAAATCCAAGTTATTTTAGCAGAAATTGTATGCCTCCAATTATAGCTAAACCATTGGTTATGAGAACAAAACTCACAAATAGAAATTTGGTATGAGGTGTATTATTTAATATACAACAGCACATGTACGCATCTAGCCAACAATTTATGATAAATTCTCCCCATCACAATTGGTTCACGGTCAGGAACCAAATATTCCCATCTAGAAATATGGATGCGCTATATGATTTAATTGTGCTGCCACAATGCACAAAGATGGGTTCCCAAAGAAGGTTGGAAAATGTGTTGGTGATCCCGACATTAGCGGGAGAAAATGGGCAGCTGAAAAAGTGATACGTGAAATGAATTATTATGAATACATCTAGATCCTCGTACAAGAAAATGTAAACTTGAAGTTCAAGTGATAATTCATTTCTAAAATATCTCCAAGCACATTGCTGACCCAAAGCTAAATGTTATATTCCAGCTGCTAATGCTCCAAATAGAATAACGTCCATGATGGATAGAGTTTATGGCACGCATGAAGCGTAACAGACAAATTGGTTCCAAAGATAAAACTCCTTGAAGGAGGGAGCAAATGTTCAAGATGGTCATAATAAGGAGGCAAGTGCTTTATAAGAGCATCATGACATAACATTTTATAAGACCTCATGGGAGAGGCTCAGGTACCTGAAAATAATGAGATATCGATAAGTTATGTCTTTATTGTGCAATGATGGAACCGATGTAAAATGATCGTCGACGATGTTGTTAATATAATGTAGCGCTCAATATTATTAATATTGACGAGGATCTTGAGCTCAAATATGTCATGAAATTTGGACAAATAAATGATTGGCCAAATGAAAAATATGCAATGAAATTGACTTCACCTGAAAAATGTGAAGTTGGACAGATAGTCCCTGTGAGCACGTGATTTCTGCACTAAGTGAATTACTCCCATAAATTCAAACAAAATGATTTTCTTCATTATTCTGCAATTTTGTGAAATTTTGTGTTATTTTTCGTTAAATGTTTGCATTTTATTTGTGCAAATATAAAAAAATACGCGTGACATTTGCATTTACGATTTAATTTCATATTTTAGGGTTAATTAGGGGGTTAATTTGTTTTAGAACCAAATACGAGGAAAATAACAAAAATAGTTCACTTTTGCATTTTTAATTGTTTAATTGTGAATTCATCACGAAATAGATTTTAAATAATTTTAGGATTTAATTAGTTTAACTTTGAAATATATTAGGACTTTATTTTAATTGTGAATTGATCACGAAATGATTTTTGCATTTTAATAAAATCAGAAAAAATATATATACAAAATGAAAACACAAAAAGAAATAAAAAAAAAAGCAATTGAAAAAGAAAAGAAGAACCACCTCAGCTTTGGGCTGTCTAAATTAAATCCAGCCTCAGCCCAATACGTTCAAACTACCCCAGGCCCAATTCGCCAACCCAGGACCAGCCAATACCCGGTCCATCCCCATACCACCAAACGGTGTCGTCTCTTAGCCCTTTAATTGTGACCGTTGGATTTCATCAATCCAACGGTCCGGAACTAACGAGGATTAGGGTATTTAAGTGTCGGATCCTTACCACCCCCCTGTATCATCGTCCCAAATCAACCCCAAAGACCAGCCCTGTAACGTCGCCACCGGAAATCGCCCACGGCGGCGGCCCGTCTCCGTTCAACCCAAAAAATACATCCTGTATTCCTCTCCTTCCCCTCATCCCAAATCCATAACCCATTTCCTTCAAATCCCGGCCAAAAGCTTCGAATATCGGATCGAAGTTTTTCCGGCCACGACGCAACTTCATCCAAATCATCCCAAATTAACACCATTAGATCGCCTGAGCCTCCTCTACCCAACCCCCCTAACCTCGTCCCTCGAACATGGCCGGAAATGTTCGAATATCAATTTTAAACTTTCCGGCCAAAACCCTAATAGCCCCAAAAACCTTCAAATTGGCACCATAGGCTCTCCGGACTTCTCTCATGAGGAATTCGTCATCAATAGGGCCCAAACGTCACCAGAAATGGCCAAATTTGAAACACGGAACTCAGTTGGATTTCGATCCATGGCAGTGAGGTTTTTGTTTCTTGTTTACTTCTTTACTTTCTGCCTCTTTGATCATCTTCGTTAATTTCTAGTTTAAGATGTATCTCGAGTTCTGTTGATTTTTGATCCCATTTCTGTACCTGATTGTGGTTTGTCTTGTTTGCCTTAGTATAGCTTGATTATTAGCATGGTTTCAGATTTAAATTGGTTCTGATAAATGATTAATTCTGTTGATAGGTTTGGATTCTAATCTAATTAAGCTCAAATCATTCTTTGATGTATGTTTTAGTTCATTGATTACTCTGAAGATTGTTAGTCTAACTAGTTTAGTTGTTAGATAATCATGGTTAGAAATTGGGCAGGGTTAGACTAATTTGGTAGTTTCAAATAAGATTAAGGGTATTCAGGTAACTAGTAAGATACAGAAGTGTGTAGATTATACCTGAAACTCCTAGAACTTTCTAGAGAGGGGGCGAAATTAGAATTTTAGAAGATAAGGGTACTTACTTGAAGCACAGGTCAGAAAACAAAGGTGAAAAGATTAAAAAACTGAAAAAGGAAGGATTGAAAAGAAAAGAAAGGTAGAATTGAGCTGCACTTCTTTGTTGCCTATAAAAGGCATCACAAATGTCTTGAAAAAGGGGAGAGACCTGAAAAATTCCCCAATAAGTGTTGAGCCCTGAAAATTCCCCCACTTTCACAAGTTTCATCAGCTCCAATTTGAATTTCAAAATTCAACATTCCTTAGATCTTAGTCTTAATAAGCAAAAACTCAAAAAAAAATCGCTCGATGGTGATTTTAGATCACTTCAAGTTTCCAGCATCCTGTTCAATGTTTCAACTCACATAAGGTTCAAAGATGGTGTAAAATTGCTTAATTCAGTCCAGTAATTGAAGTCAAAAGTTGCTGGAGTGATTTCAATTTGGATCTGGTTTGTTCGAGTCGATTTTGGTCCATTTCGTTGGTGTTTCCATTACTGGGATTTCGAGTTGGATTGTTGATCATTTCCTGTTGCTGAGGCTTGCTATTTGCTCTTGTTAGCTTGTTAAATTGCAGCTGACTTCTCCTTCTCTTTATTTTGATTCCTTATCCAGGTACACTTCATGAATCCCATATAATGTAAATATCGAATTGCAAGACGAAATGAAGTTGTTGCACGATTTTGCTGGAGACTTGGTTGCTTAATGCTTTACATTCGAATATATATTCCTTGATTTAGCTACTGTTCTTATTGTAAATAAGTATGGATTGCATTGGACTGTACAAATTATTTTAGATTCGCAGGATTATTCTAAATAGACTTTAGTTGTGCAAGGGTTAGTTCGGCTATTAGATGTTCACTTTCAGATTGAGGTGCTGATCAATCATAAGATTTGCATTCCAGTTCGTAATTCTGCTTTAGCTGTAGGGCGTTTTTATACAGTCCAGCTATCTCTTTTAAGTGATGTTTCAGACGAGCTAAAATGATTGCTAAAAACGGGTACAAAGAAATGTATATGTGTTAAGTCCAGCCAGACACTCTCCATGCATTTACACTTGAGTTTTGAAATTAAAACAGCATTTCTGTATCATAACTGAGTTCAATTATATTAATCCAATTGTCAAACCTCATAGATGGTTATAAATGTCTTCAGTTTAGATCTGAATCGCAAGGTTAGAATTAAATCGATAATTGCGGTTGAATTTGGAGTTTCCGTTATGTATTGTCCCAATTAGTGAGTCTCCATTGCTCTAAGACTGGTTTGGGCTTGTTCGTGAGACCAGGGCTGTCAGCCCACACCATTTATGCCAGGCCTCATCGTTCCTGATGCGTGGTTCAATCCAAACCCATTCGCTCTCCCAATTAGGCTAGGGTCAGTTGGCCCAGGAGGGAAATGGTCCATAGGACAGTTCGATTGTGCTGTTAATTTAATTGGGCTAAGTCTAGAATTCAATGTCGAAGTGCCAAGCATCAGGAGGAATTCTAATAAAACACAAATTTGGGCTCTCGAGTTAGGTAGCAGGTTCGAATTAAAATGTCTTACCTTTTGTTTGAATCCGGACTTGAACTTGGAGCCTGAGCTTTATAATATTAAGTAACTAGGATTCTTTAGAGACAAACTTAAATAGAAAATTGTAATTTTCTCTAGGATGGCCTTTAAATAAAAATGAGATGAGCCTCGCCGAACAAAACATATAAATTGCGGGGCCCTCGATAAATGTTATACTAAAAATACCCAGACTCAGGGATAGGCCGTTTAGCGAATTTCACGGCCTTCACCAAAGATAATAATGCGTTAGTTACTTTAGGCGCGTGTTTAATAATCTTACCTTCTTAAATACGGGTGCACATTTATGTGACCCAAATCCAAATCTCAACGAAGTCGAAATGTGTCAAAAATTGCGGGTGCATTTATGTGACGCGATTTGAGACATGTTTTCACGACGTTGCAATTCTCTTAAAATAATTACAATAAAAGCGGTTCAGATTTAAAAGCACATAGGTTAAAACATGTACTAAAATCAAATAAATAAGCCAAATATGACAGTTGAGCGACCGTGCTAGAACCACGGAACCCGGGAATGCCTAACCCTTCTCCCGGGTTAACAGAATTCCTTACCCAGATTTCTGGTTCGCGGACTGTTAACAGAGTCATAATTTCCTCGGTTCGGGATTCAACCGGTGACTTGGGACACCATTAATCTCCCAAGTGGCGACTCTGAATATTAATAATAAATCCCATTCCGATTGTCACTTCAAGTTGGAAATAACTCCCTTTATTATATCCCTTTACGGGGTGTAGTAAGGAAAAAGGAGGTGTGACAGTCCCCACACCTGAAAGTGGAATGAAAAATCAAGTCGATAGACATAAAGACGACTTGTGTCACAAAATTTTTGTAAATATCCTGGTATTAGGAGAGATGTTCTCCTGTGGGGAATGGAGTCATTTCAGATCTTGGTCTGATAATACATTTGATATGCATATAATGAAAATCCTTGAATGATTTAAATTGTTCTGAAGCATATTAAGGTTCCCAAGAAATTTATTAAATAAATCTTCGGCAGATCCTTATATAGATTAGAGCGATCATGGCATACATGATTTATTTTTGTGTCTAGTGCAATTGGTACACTAATATATCTGGCTAGAACCATGAGTATAACAATATGCTAGCAAGATATAGTTTTATTCCAATGTGGAGATATTGGAATACAATTAGTATTATATTTCAAAAGGAGTACTTGATGTAGATTTGTTTATTCTAACAAATATTGCCAAGATTTTGTTGGTTATGCAAATGCAGGCACTTTTCGATTATGCTCGGTGCCTTCCAAAGACAAATTTGAAATTCCCAAAATATCCTCTTTAATTTTGCACTTATTTGCACGAACTACGCTTGGTCTGATTCATGCGGGGTCATGATACGTAGGCAATCTCCATAGGATTCGACCATAACCAAAGAAACAAAAAAAGAGAGAGGAAAAACCACCAAAAGGCAAAAAGAAAAGAAAAAGCGGAAAAACAAGAAAGAAAGGACAACTCAAGAAAGGAAGGAAATAGGAACGGGAGAAGACAAAGGCAAGAGTGAAAAGAAGAAACAAAAAAAAAGAGAAAAACAAAGAAAGAGAAAGTTTACAATTGGAAATAAGGAAAAAGCCGGGATGACGCATGCGACCGATCAAAAGCATGATAGGGACTGTTAACTGCTTAGGTGCATTCACTCCCCAAATGTGCAGGTACCATATGTTAAATGCCTTAACGCTAACGTGATGGTTTCATTTCGACATGTCATTCCAGAAAGGTGGTTGGTTTGTGGTTTTAAAGAGGTAACTCCTTTTCACAACGCGAGGACAAAAGGCAGTCAGCATCCTGGCAACCCATCCCTACAACACCCGGTCAAAAACCAAACTGGACATGACAGGCCCAGAATCAGATACCAGTATCATGGACCCGTCAAAGGAGGTAGAAGCGGTAGATGTCAAAGCAATGAAGGAAGAGATGTATAAGTTGAGACTGCAGATGGCTGAGATGCATCAAGCCTGGGCTAAGGGTCAGCCAACGCCAGTTTATCCTGCCAATCCAGCATATATCCCACCTTTGGCTCAGTCTCAGGAGCCTCCTCCCATGAATTCATCCTCACCTTTCCCTTTCTACCAACAGAGTTATGGCACTACCTCCTATCCTCCCCAAGCTCCACTACCCAAACAAAACCCTCCTCCTCCAATCACCCCTGTCTTTGTGGCGCCTCCACCTGCCACATTGCAAAGATCTTCCAGTGAGCCATTGTTTCAAACTCCCGAGCCATATTCCTATACCCCTCACTTTGAGCTCCCGGTGGAAACTAACAAGCCGCTCAAGGATCCGGAACAGGAAGAGATGTTTCGAAAGGTAAAAAGCCTGGAGCAATCCTTCAGGAACATGAAAGGACTGGGTGGCCAAATCAGTATGGCCTATAAAGATTTGTGTCTATTCCCGGATGCTCAGTTACCCGCAGGGTTCAAAATGCCAAAATTCAATCTGTATGACGGTCATGGTGACCCGGTGGCCCACCTGAAGGGATTCTGCGGCAAGATGAGAGGAGCCGGAGGAAGGGATGAGTTGTTAATGGCGTACTTTAGTCAAAGTCTCAGTGGTGCTGCTTTGGAATGGTACACGCGGCAAGATCATGCGCGGTGGTACACCTGGGATGATTTGGCCCAAGCGTTTGCAGGTCATTTTCAATATAACCTCGAAATTTTCCCCGATCGTCTCTCATTGACCAAAATTGAGAAGAAGCCGGGGGAGAGCTTCAGAGAGTACGGATTTCGGTGGAGAGAGCAGGCGGTAAGAGTCGATCCCCCCATGAAAGAGAGCGAGATGGTCGATTACTTCTTACAAGCTTTGGAGCCCACCTACTATGGTCACCTGGTGTCAGCAGTGGGAAAATCTTTTAACGAGGTAGTGAAAATGGGAAGTATGGTAGAAGAGGGGCTTAAATCCAACAAAATCATAAGCTATTCGGCAATCAAGGCAACTACCCAGGCTATCCAGAGCGGCATTGGAGGGGTATTGGGAAAGAAAAAGAAAGAAGATGTTGCAGTAGTCGAATTAAGAGATTGGTCCAGGGGCCCATCACCATATTACAACCAACCTCGACCCCAACCCCAAACCTATCCCCGAGCTCCACATAATCCACCACAGTACTATCCTCCGAGCAATGGTCGGTCATATGTCCAACCATCAGGTCATTCCCTATGGCGAGCACCAGTGCCGCATAATGCATTCTTGCCTTCACAACATTCTCGAACACCCAACAACCCTCGAAAACAGGGGCAGGGAAGAGAACAGAGGAAAGGAAACAGTTTCACGCCAATTGGGGAGTCCTACACGAGCTTGTTTGAAAAGTTAAGGCATTCTGGCCTGATTGAGCCGCTCCTCGGCTATACTCCAGACCCACATACAAAAGGCTTTGATCCTACTGTACGATGCATGTACCACTATAATGTCCAAGGGCATAGCACTGAAGATTGTCGTTCTTTGAAAAAGGAAATAGAAAGAATGATTCAAGAAGGGGTAATTGCGATCAATGACAGTGACAGGGAGCATGCGAATCCTCTTGGGAACTCGTTGAATGAAGTTAATGATAATGAAGTTGTTAATGGTTTTGGCAATATTGATGTGGAACCCAGTGGCTGAGATGCCGTGCTTGGTAATTGGAAAGATGCTCCACTTCTTGGCTAGCTGAAGAGGAGTCTTGGTGGTTTAGTTTGGTGTCATTTTCAGGGTTGTAATCCGGATATTGTCTTGTGATTCAAACCCTTCTATCCTTTCACTTTGCCTAGTTTGTTTAGTCGTAATAGCTTGTTTAGTGCTGTCTATGTTTGTTCAAAAGTAGCAACCCTAGTCTAGTTCGCTTGTTTTGTTGTTTAAACCATTCCATCGTCAGTCTAATGCAATTCTCTGTTTCCTGCCATTTCAGTCATTTTGTTTAGTTCTCTTCTCCTTTTACAATTCTTTTAATGTTGATTCTAGTGACATGACATGCACGCATGATTCTCCGCCTGGTTTTAAAAGTCAGTTTAGTAATGAAGCAATGAAACAATGTTGAAGATGATAGGGACACTTGAGAGAAATAAGTAGGGGCGTTTTGAGATCATTTTTAGCCCAGACTGTGTGAAACTGGGGCAGATGAAACATAAAGAAATACTGTTGAAATACATCATGCCAAAGGCAAAGTTGCCCCAAGTTTACAAGGGCCGTTCGTGGTACCGTGCTTGTTGTCCAATGGTGCTAAGTAATTGACAAATACAGAAGGCAAATATGTGAACCAAATCAAAAGGTGTTATGTGTGCTTTCCTCAGCTTTTTTAACTGAGAAGTTTGTACTTGCCATGTTTTGGAGATTGGAATGACGAAGGCATTTTTATTCTACTATCCAAACACTTTATCCTTTGTTATCCCTTTTGAGCCTTGGTTATTTTCTTGCATACCCCTCTTTCGGAATCAATAATAAAACTCGTAAGTCCGAGCGGGGAAAGTAAGTGGAGAAACAAGAGAAAAGAAGTGAAAAGAAAGAAAAAAGAGAAATGAAAAGAAAAGAAAAGAAAAGAGAAAAGAAAAGAAAAGAAAAGGAAAAGAAGAGAAAAGAAAACAAGAGAAGAAAGAAAAATAAATAAAAGAAAAGAAAAGAAAAGAAAAGTAAAGTGGAAGAAAGGGATCGCAACAACAAAGTAGTTCCTATTGCCTGAACTACGTTTGACTTGATCCCGAAAGGTTACGTAGACAGCCTCTCCGAGGTTCAGTCACACCGAAATAAAATTCAAAAAGTCCCCAAATAAGAAACTGGGGCAGAAGTTGTGGTTGTTGTAAGAAATCTGATTCCGAAAGTTGTAATTTCGAACCCATGTCGAATTGCTTTGAGCCTTTGATATCCCTTCTTTCTAACCCCATCTAAAAGCCCACATTACGGTCCAAAGAAAGACCTTCTGATCAATCTTCAAGAGATGCCGAGTCAAGCGAGTAGGGGAGAACCATATCAGGGGAAACACTCCGGTTCAAGGCTGAATGAAATGAAAATGAGAGAGTCTTATTGGTGAAAACCCTCACAGGCACCGTAAGGCGAAGGGAGTTGAAAGAAATCAAAATGAGAGAGTCTTATTGGTGAAAACCCTCACGGGCACCGTAAGGCGAAGGGAGTTGAGAGAAATCAAAATGAGAGAGTCTTATTGGTGAAAACCCTCACGGGCACCGTAAGGCGAATGTGAGTTTTCAGCTGGGCAAATGAAACAAGTCTGTGGTTGAATGCCGCTCAAGTCATGGCAAAAGAGCAAGGTTTGGGTTTGGGTGAAAAATCAGGTTTGAATGTCCAGAAAAGCAGAATGTGGAAGTTGAAAGTTGATTGGTTGGACTGACTAGGCCGGATAATTCAAAATGCGTGGCAGAACAAGTGGCATCAGTTGTTCCACTCAGATAAGTCTTCTTTTCTTCCTTCTTCACTACAAATTATCCGTCTTCGGATTCTTTTTATCCTTGATCCTCGAGGTCATTGCACTTCATTTTCTTGAGGTCTGTCTTTAAGGTCAGTTCAAAATAAAAGGGAGGAATACCAAGGCTAACTACCAGCTTCCCAGTTGTACAGCATAACAGGGCCGGAAGATACCCAAGATGGCAACGTGCGAAGTAAGACATAAGAGAAACACCGGAAGTTCCATTGGTGAATTGATTGGATAGTCGTGCGAAAGAATCTAAGCCTCAGATAGAGGGGTTAGAAACACAAAACAGCAATACGGGATAGAGTACTCGGGTCATCAAATTCAGGGGGTTGAAAGTCAGTCAGGAAGTCGAGGCCTTTCAAGGCAAGCCTAGGGAAGCAAGTCGGAGTAGAATCGGAAGCAAGGACATACCCAGCAAGAATGCCGTCAACTAACCACCATTTTATATTGACAAATTTTCTTTGATTGAAACAGGGACAGGAAATGTCGGGGGAACTCTCTGTAGGGGAATAGCAAGCACCAGAACAGGTTTGAAGGTATGTTTTCAGGCCCCTCCTGGAAAATGGGATTGGGATGTAGTTTTTAAGTTTGTTCAGATAACAAGATATAGTGGGAGTAATGTTTTTAGAAAGTATACCTTAAGTTCGTGATTGCTAGACGTCAGGACCCTCCTGAATAATGGGACGTAGTTTAAATTTCAGAATAAGCATGAGTAGTATAATTTAGCATAAATGTACCCCAAAAGAATATATGTCGGTTCCAAAGTTTGCTTGTTTAAGATAAGATTTAATTAGGAGCTTTCAGGACCCTCCTGGATAATGGGACATAGTTTTAAAGTTCGTTTAGATAACAAGATGTGGTGGAAGTCGTACGTGCAATAGATATAGCTTGGGTTAAAATCGCCTTTTAACTAGAAGTTGTCGGGATCCTCCTGGATAATGGGAAGTAGTTTATTTTTCAGTTTAACAACATGTTATCAACTTGGGTTCATAATTATTTTTCAGTTTAACACTCACCCATTTGCCCAGCCACCAAACTGGGGCAGAAAATTTTCTTTGTTTGTTTATTTTGTTGCAATCAGGAGCCCACCTGGAGAACAAGGGAATACTTTTCAAGATCAGCAATCAGGAGCCCACCTGGAGAACAAGGGAATACTTGTCAAGTTCTACAGTCAGGAGCCCACCTGGAGAACAAGGGAAAACTTTTCAAATTCAGCAATCAGGAGCCCACCTGGAGAACAAGGGAATACTTTTCAAGTTTTCGCAGTCAGGCGCCCACCTGGAAAACAAGGGAAGTACAATTCAAATTTTAGCTTTTAATTTTCAATATGGGATAACATGATGTGCCCAGTCACCAAACTGGGGTAGAAAATTTTCTTTGTTTGTTTATTTTGTTGAAAGCAGGAGCCCACCTGGAGAACAAGGGAATACTTTTCAAAATCAGCAAGCAGGAGCCCACCTGGAGAACAAGGGAATACTCTTCAAATTTAGCAATCAGGAGCCCGCCTGGAGAACAAGGGAATACTTTTCAAAATCAGCAAGCAGGAGCCCACCTGGAGAACAAGGGAATACTCTTCAAATTTAGCAATCAGGAGCCCGCCTGGAGAACAGAGGCATTTACTTCAAGTTTTAGCAATCAGGAGCCCGCCTGGAGAACATAGGCATTTATTACAAGTCTTAGCAATCGGGAGCCCGCCTGGAGAACATAGGCATTTATTTCAAGTCTTACCAATCAGGAGCCCGCCTGGAGAACAGAGGCATTTATTTCAAGTCTTAGCAATCAGGCGCCCACCTGGAAAACAAGGGAATACATTTCAAGATTCAACAATCAGGCGCCCACCTGGGAAACAAGGGAATATATTTCAAGTTCAGCAATCAGGCGCCCACCTAGAAAACAAGGGAATACATTTCAAGTTTTCAGCAATCAGGCACCCACATGGAGAACAAGGGAAGTACAGTTCAAATTTTAGATTTCATTTTTAACATTTGATAGCATGATGTGCCCAGCCACCAAACTGGGGCAGAAAATTTTCTTTGTTTGTCTATTTTGTTGCAGTCAGGAGCCCACTTGGAGAATAAGGGAATACTTTTCAAGCGTTGTAGTCAGGAGCCCACCTGGAGAATAAGGGAATACTTTTCAAGCGTCAGCAGTCAGGAGCCCGCCTGGAGAATAGAGGCACATATTTCAAATGTAGCAGTCAAGCATCACTCGGAGGATTGACGAAACATCTCCGATCTCAATGCAAGGCAACAACAAGGATTCCATTGGAAGAATGCCAGTTCGAGGTAACACAAGAGCAAGATTGAAGGCATAGATAGGACCTTTTTGTAATTCATAGATCATAGCATAGGCTAGCTTCTTTTGTTTTAACACGGTGTAATAAGGAGGTCAGCGAGCAGTAACAGCAGCAACAGCAGTGAAATCACAGCTCCTGGTAGTCCCAGCTACTAAACCTTCCCGAACTACACTGACCTGATTCCTTTTTGGCCAAGGATATGTAGGCAACCTTTGAAGCAAGGTTCGGTCAGACAGTTTTCAAAATGCTTCACACGGAGTATTTGGACGGGCAAAAATCGCTCGTATTCGCTCACTTATCTTTGCCCGAGAACTCTGCGTGTTCCCGAGCAAAGAGGGGCAGCTGTGAGCACGTGATTTTTGCCCTAAGTGAATTACTCCCATAAATTCAAACAAAATGATTTTCTTCATTATTCTGCAATTTTGTGAATTTTTGTGTTATTTTCCGTTAATTGTTTGCATTTTATTTGTGCAAATATAAAAAAATACGCGTGACATTTGCATTTAGGATTTAATTTCATATTTTAGGGTTAATTAGGGGGTTAATTTGTTTTAGAACCTAATACGAGGAAAATAACAAAAATATTTCACTTTTGCATTTTTAATTGTTTAATTGTGAATTCGTCACGAAATAGATTTTAAATAATTTTAGGATTTAATTAGTTTAACTTTGAAATATATTAGGACTTTATTTTAATTGTGAATTCGTCACGAAATGATTTTTGCATTTTAATAAAATCAGAAAAAATATATATACAAAATGAAAACACAAAAAGAAATAAAAAAAAGCAATTGAAAAAGAAAACAAGAAGAACCACCTCAGCTTTGGGCTGTCTAAATTAAATCCAGCCTCAACCCAAAACGTTCAAACCACCCCAGGCCCAATTCGCCCAACCCAGGACCAGCCAATACCCGGTCCATCCCCATACCACCAAACGGTGTCGTCTCTTAGCCCTTTAATTGTGACCGTTGGATTTCATCAATCCAACGGCCCGGAACTAACGAGGATTAGGGTATTTAAGTGTCGGATCCTTACCACCCCCTCGTATCATCGTCCCAAATCAACCCCAAAGACCAGCCCTGTAACGCCGCCGCCGGAAATCGCCTACGGCGGCGGCCCGTCTCCGTTCAACCCAAAAAATACATCCTGTATTCCTCTCCTTCCCCTCATCCCAAATCCATAACCCATTTCCTTCAAATCCCGGCCAAAAGCTTCGAATATCGGATCAAAGTTTTTCCGGCCACGACGCAACTTCATCCAAATCAGCCCAAATTAACACCATTAGATCGCCTGAGCCTCCTCTACCCAACCCCCCTAACCTCGTCCCTCGAACATGGCCGGAAATGTTCGAATATCAATTTTAAACTTTCCGGCCAAAACCCTAATGGCCCCAAAAACCTTCAAATTGGCACCATAGTGTCTCCGGACTTCTCTCACGAGGAATTCGCCATCAATAGGGCCCAAACGTCACCAGAAATGGCCAAATTTGAAACACGGAACTCAGTCGGATTTCGAGCCATGGCAGTGAGGTTTTTGTTTCTTGTTTACTTCTTTACTTTCTGCCTCTTTGATCATCTTTGTTAATTTCTAGTTTAAGATGTATCTCGAGTTCTGTTGATTTTTTATACCATTTTTGTACCTGATTGTGGTTTGTCTTGTTTGCCTTAGTTTAGCTTGATTATTAGCATGATTTCAGATTTAAATTGGTTTTGATAACTGATTAATTCTGTTGATAGGTTTGGATTCTAATCTAATTAAGCTCAAATCATTCTTTGATGTATGTTTTAGTTCATTGATTACTCTGAAGATTGTTAGTCTAACTAGGTTTAGTTGTTAGATAATTATGGTTAGAAATTAGGCAGGGTTAGACTAATTTGGTAGTTTCAAATAAGATTAAGGGTATTTCAGGTAACTAGTAAGATACAGAAGTGTGTAGATTATACCTGAAACTCCTAGAACTTTCTAGAGAGGGGGCAAAATTAGAATTTTAGAAGATAAGGGTACATACTTGAAGCACAAGTCAGAAAACAAAGGTGAAAAGATTAAAACACTGAAAGGGAAGGATTGAAATGAAAAGAAAGGTAGAATTTGAGCTGCACTTCTTTGTTGCCTATAAAAGGCATCACAAATGCCTTGAAAAAGGGGAGAGACCTGAAAAATTCCCCAATAAGTGTTGAGCCCTGAAAATTCCCCCACTTTCACAAGTTTCATCAGCTCCAATTTGAATTTCAAAATTCAACATTCCTTAGATCTTAGTCTTAAAAAGCAAAAACTCAAAAAAAAAATCGCTTGATGGTGATTTTAGATCACTTCAAGTTACCAGCATCCTGTTCAATGTTTCAACTCACATAAGGTTCAAAGATGGTGTAAAATTGCTTAATTCAGTCCAGTAATTGAAGTCAAAAGTTGCTGGAGTGATTTCAATTTGGATCTGGTTTGTCCGAGTCGATTTTGGTCCATTTCGTTGGTGTTTCCATTACTGGGATTTCGAGTTGGATTGTTGATCATTTCCTGTTGCTGAGGCTTGCTATTTGCTCTTGTTAGCTTGTTAAATTGCAGCTGACTTCTCCTTCTCTTTATTTTGATTCCTTATCCACGTACACTTCATGAATCCCATATAATGTAAATATCGAATTGCAATACGAAATGAAGTTGTTGCACGATTTTGCTGGAGACTTGGTTGCTTAATGCTTTACATTCGAATATATATTCCTTGATTTAGCTACTGTTCTTATTGTAAATAAGTATGGATTGCATTGTACTGTACAAATTATTTTAGATTCGCAGGATTATTCTAAATAGACTTTAGTTGTGCAAGGGTTAGTTCGGCTATTAGATGTTCACTTTCAGATTGAGGTGCTGATCAATCATAGGATTTGCATTCCAGTTTGTAATTCTGCTTTAGCTGTAGGGCTTTTTATACGGTCCATCTATCTCTTTTAAGTGATGTTTCAGACGAGCTAAAATGATTGCTAAAAACGGGTACAAAGAAAAGTATATGTGTTAAGTCCAGCCAGACACTCCCCATGCATTTACACTTGAGTTTTGAAATTAAAACAACATTTCTGTATCATAACTGAGTTCAATTATATTAATCCAATTGTCAAACCTCATAGATGGTTATAAATGTCTTCAGTTTAGATCTGAATCGCAAGGTTAGAATTAAATCGATAATTGCGGTTGAATTTGGAGTTTCCGTTATGTATTGTCCCAATTAGTGAGTCTCCATTGCTCTAAGACTGGTTTGGGCTTGTTCGTGAGCCCAGGGCTGTCAGCCCACACCATTTATGCCAGGCCTCATCGTTCCTGATGCGTGGTTCAATCCAAACCCATTCACTCTCCCAATTAGGCTAGGGTCAGTTGGCCCAGGAGGGAAATGGTCCATAGGACAGTTCGATTGTGCTGTTAATTTAATTGGGCTAAGTCTAGAATTCAATGTCGACGTGCCAAGCCTCAGGAGGAATTCTAATAAAACACAAATTTGGGCTCTCGAGTTAGGTAGCAGGTTCGAATTAAAAGGTCTTACCTTTTGTTTGAATCCGGACTTGAATTTGGAGCCTGAGCTTTATAATATTAAGTAACTAGGATTCTTTAGAGACAAACTTAAATAGAAAATTGTAATTTTCTCTAGGATGGCCTTTAAATAAAAATGAGATGAGCCTCGCCGAACAAAATATATAAATTGCGGGGCCCTCGATAAATGTTATACTAAAAATACCTAGACTCCGGGATAGGCCGTTTAGCGAATTTCACGGCCTTCACCAAAGATAATAATGCGTTAGTTACTTTAGGCGCGTGTTTAATAATCTTACCTTCTTAAATACGGGTGCACATTTATGTGACCCAAATCCAAATCTCAACGAAGTCGAAATGTGTCAAAAATTGCGGGTGCATTTATGTGACGCGATTTGAGACATGTTTTCACGACGTTGCAATTCTCTGAAAATAATAACAATAAAAGCGGTTCAGAGTTAAAAGCACATAGGTTAAAACATGTACTAAAATCAAATAAATAAGCCAAATATGACAGTTGAGCGACCGTGCTAGAACCACGGAACTCGGGAATGCCTAACACCTTCTCCCGGGTTAACAGAATTCCTTACCCAGATTTCTGGTTCGCGGACTGTTAACAGAGTCATAATTTCCTCGGTTCGGGATTCAACCGGTGACTTGGGACACCATTAATCTCCCAAGTGGCGACTCTGAATATTAATAATAAATCCCATTTCGATTGTCACTTTAAGTTGGAAATAACTCCCTTTATTATATCCCTTTACGGGGTGTAGTAAGGAAAAAGGAGGTGTGACAGTCCCCACACCTGAAAGTGGAATGAAAAATCAAGTCGATAGACATAAAGACGATTTGTGTCACAAAATTTTTGTAAATATCCTGGTATTAGGAGAGATGTTCTCCTGTGGGGAATGGAGTCATTTCAGATCTTGGTCTGATAATACATTTGATATGCATATAATGAAAATCCTTGAATGATTTAAATTGTTCTGAAGCATATTAAGGTTCCCAAGGAATTTATTAAATAAATCTTCGGCGGATCCTTATATAGATTAGAGCGACCATGGCATACATGATTTATTTTTGTGTCTAGTGCAATTGGTACACTAATATATCTGGCTAGAACCATGAGTATAACAATATGCTAGCAAGATATAGTTTTATTCCAATGTGGAGATATTGGAATACAATTAGTATTATATTTCAAAAGGAATACTTGATGTAGATTTGTTTATTCTAACAAATATTGCCAAGATTTTGTTGGTTATGCAAATGCAGGCACTTTTCTGAAGTTCGTTCTTCAAACAATCTATTTGTATGTGAGGGAATTGCCATATTATCATTTCACACGGTTGTCAATTGTTGATAATTATTCAAGTTATGTCAATATACTAGCAACTGATGAAGCAAGTGACTTAACACACTACAGATGTGTGACTTTTATTTGAAGAGAAGATTCCAATAATAGTGAAGACACTGATGTTTGCTTATCTCAATTGAAAGAAGGATATATTGAAGGAGACAGAATAAATCCTATATTTCATCAAAGTTCTTTGTCATACAAAATCTTCAACGGAATGATGAAATAGATGTTCAAGAAATTCATTCAAGTGATAATTTGGCGGAATAATTCACCAAGGCATTGCCGGTCTCAAGATTAGAGAAGTTGTTATACAAGCTTGGAATTTTTCGTCTCCGAGAAATAAAGTGATGTTTTCATCATGGGGAGGCACATACGCGCTGTACTCTTTTTCCCTTAGCTAAGGTTTTATCTCGCTGGGTTTTCCTGGCAAGGTTTTTAATGAGGCAGCAAGTAATGCGTATTACAATATATGTGTACTCTTTTTCCTTCACTAGGATTTTTTCCCACTGGGTTTTTTTTTCTAGTAAGGTTTTAACGAGGCACATTATCTGTGGACATTCAAGGGGGAGTGTTATGAAACATTAGATTATGGTGGATGTCCATAACTCCCATAACACCCACTACTCTTATCCATTATCTCCATAACTCCCACTACTCCAATACTTATGGTTGTAACTCCCATACCCCCATGATCTCCCCCATGATCTTCCTCCATGATCTCAAATGCTTAATGACATATTTATGGAATTCTTTTGGTATACCTCTATGTAGTACTATAAATAGAGGATGAGAAGTCATTTTGTAATACACTTGAATATATGGAANTATATATATATGAAAAATGGATAAAATTTAAATAAATATTAGATTATTAAATATTAGATTATGAACTCATAAATTTTAAAGTACAATGCGTTAAATAATACGAATTTAGTGGTTGCACCCAACCAAATTAAAATGGGAAAATTTCACATTAAAACAACTGGGCTGCCTCTTTTTTAACTTTATAACCCATATTTCAATTTACAATTGAGTAGCCCAAAAATTAGAGGTCCATATCCCAAAAAGGGGCGTTATTTCCATTTTTTGGGAGTAAGAAGCGGGATTTTCTTTGCTTCAGCAGGATTTTCTCTGATTCTTTCCAATCTTCTTCCCCAAATACTACAAAAACGAGATCTTGCGATCAATACAGCTCCAAAAACCCTAGATTTCTTCTTCATCTTGAATTAACAGCAAATCAAACACGAAAAGTGAATTTTTTTTGCTGCAAATCAACGCAATTTTCATTTTTGCTGCAATTTTGATTTTAATTTTTTGTTCGATGGAGATTTTTCCAGTTTACGTTCTTCATAGTGGTGAATGGGAAGAAAGTTTATCAATTTCGTCAGCGATTGTGTAATAATCGAGTCGACATTCAGCTACAACAATTTAGTTGCAGCTATTCCGGAACAGATTAGGATCGATAGTGAGTTAAACACAATAGAGATTATCTTTCTCCCAAATATTGGTTTGCCACCGATCTTGATTTACAACAATACAAGTGTTAAGGTGTATATCGAATTAAAGAAGAAAAACTTGAATTTCACTGAATATCCCTTGTTTGTGACAGTGAAAGAGATTTATGATAATCGTTTGGTTGCTACAAGTTCTAGTTGTGTCGTTGCCACAAGTTCCAGCTGTTTGGTTGCTAAAGTTCAAATTCTAGAGATGTATCCACAATTGATATCACTGAGATTATTGATATCGAATTTTTTAAAAACACGAAATTTAGTGAAAACACGGGTATAATAGATGATATATTGAACGAATTTGTTGAGGAAGATTAAGTTTATAAGGATAAAGAGACAGTTGTCAGTGTGATGAAGAACTTGGCTGTACGTGAGAGGTTCCAATTCAAGGTGAAGAGATCAAGTGCAACAAGGTATGTAAATAATTGTATATTCTGTTATATATATATGTATAAATATGTATAAGGTAGTATATATTTGTATATAGGTATTAAAATTAGTATATATGTAGTTATGTTTTTGTATACAAGTGTATTTAGAAGTTGAATGATCTTTAATCCTAGGTATCACCTTATGTGTATGGATGACAATTGTGCTTGGAATTTCAAATCTTCTACCGTTTTCAAGGCAAACATATTCAAAGTGAGAAGTTACAATTATAATCACACATGCGGCTATGGTGAAAGATACTTAACACAACGTCAAGCTACTTCGGGTGTAATTGCTAGTATAGTCAAGGACAAGTATGTTAATCCAAAAATAGTTTACACCGCAAATGATATAATAGAGGAGATACAAAAGCAACACGGGATTGAAGTGAGCTACATGAAATCATGGAGAGCTAAAGAGATAGCAATGGCAATGATAAGAGGGAGTCTGAGTGATTCATATAAGGAATTGTCGAAGTATTTTTATATGTTGGAGCAAACAAATCCAGGAACGGTTACAAAGTTGCACAAATCAGAAGATGGATGCTTTCTTTATGCATATGTTTCACTATATGCATCTATCAAGGGCTAGGAGCATTGCAGACCGATAATGGTTGTTGACGAAAGTTTCCTTAAAGCAACATATAAGGGTACCATATTGACTGCTTGCACACAGGATGGAGCTGGTGAGTTGACTGCATCTACCTTGTTTCTACAGTTTGTATAATGTTGTAGTTTCATGTATAAAAGTGTATAGGATTTCACAGCTGCTGTTTTTATAAAATTTGCAGTTGCTATAAAATTGTATAATTGTGTATAACTGTGTATAAGATTTGTATAATTGCCTGAATCCTAATATCTATTTTGTATAAGCAGGAATAATCCTTCCACTTGCATATGCACCTGTAGATTCAGAGAATAACAAATCTTGGGATTGGTTCTTTGTCCAGATAAAGGGTACTTTTGGAGTTAGGGAACGAATGTGTATAGTTTCGGATAGAAATGAAAGCATCTTCAATGCCACAAAAACTGTGTACGCAGAAGTACCACATTGTATTTGCATGTTTCACTTGTAGCAGAATGTAAAGCGCACATTCAAGAAACATCATAAACAATTGAAGGATATCTTCTTTGCTTTGGCTAGAACTTACACGATAGAGAAGTTTGAGTACCATATGACAGAGATATGCAAAATTGATCCGAGAGTGCAGCCTTACTTGTTCGAAATTGGCTACGAAAGGTGGTCTAGGGCATATTCCAAAGTGAAAAGGTCGATGGTAATGACTTCCAATATTGCAGAGTCAATTAATGCAGCAAACAAGAATGCTAGAGAGTTAGCAGTAATGCGATTGCTGGAGTACATGACAAATTTGCTACAATAGTGGAACAACAAAAATAGAAAAAGTGCAATGGAGACATCTACAGAGCTTGGCAAAAAAGTACTGTAACGACTCGACCGGTCGTTTTGAGCTCTAGTGCAGCGTTCAGCAGTCTGAGGTCGTGAGCAGCTTCATTTCAGGTATTATGACTTGTACGCATCATTGGAATTGAATTTCGGGAAGTTCAGAGTTGATTTGGAAAGAGAATTCTCATTTGAGAAGCTTAAAGTTGAAAGAATTAACTGAGATTGGATTTCAGAGTAAACGACCTCAGAATCAGGATCTGAAGATTCCAGCAGGTTCGTATGATGATTTCGAACTTGGGAGTATGCCTGGATCGGGTTTTGGATGACCCGGGAGCGTTTTAGCGCCTATTGTGGAAGTTAGCATTTTGGAAGAAATTTCATAAGTTTGGCTTGAAGTGCATTTCAGTGTTATCGATGTTCGTTTGGGATTCCGAGTCTGGGAATAGCTCCGTATGGTGATTTTGGAGTTGGAAGCGCGATCGGAAGTGAATTTGGAGGTCCGTGGGTCATTTTGGAATCATTTGGCTAAAGATAGAAATTTAAAGGTTTTTGAGGAGTTTGACCGGAAGTGAACTTTTTGATAGCGGGGTCAAAATCCAATTCTGAAAGTTGGAGTAGGTCTGTAATGTCGAATGTGACTTGTGCACAAAATTTGAGATCAATCGGACGTGATTTGATAGGTTTCGACATCCAATGTAGAAATTTGAAGTTCTAAAGTTCATTAAGCTTGAATTGGGGTGCAATTCATGATTTCGATATTGTTTGATGTGATTTGGGGCCTCGATCAGGTCCGTGTTATTTTATGGGACTGGTTTGTGTGATTGGACGGGGCCCCGGGGGCCTCGGGTGTGTTTCGGGGTAGTTTCGGATCATTTCGGGCTGTTTTGAAATAGCTGATGCTGGTATCTGGTGTTGTTCTTCGCGTTCGCGAGGATCTCTAGCGTTCGTGAACAAGGATTTGGCCTCAGGGACTCTGCTCTTCGCGTTCGCGTAGAAGGAAATCTCTGCTGCACAGGTCTGACTACGGAGGCTCATATCTCACAATCTATAAGGAATTTGGAGATGATCCAGAAAAGAAAGTTGTATCCCTTTGTGTCTAGTTTTCCAAAATGTAAACCATTTGGAATTTGGATTTGTGTACCAAAAGTTATGGCTGGTACACTATAGGCTGTCCGGAAAGATAAAGAAGAAATGTGTATTGCACAGGGCTGACTTTGGCAGCTTATATATCAAAATCTATAAGGAATTGGGAGATGACCAAAACATAAAAGTTGTAGATCTTGGTCTCTAGTTTCCAAAACATTAAACCATTTGTATTTTGTAGTTATGTACAGAAATTTATGGCTATTATACTAGAGGCTGTCTGAGAAGAGTTTGAAAAATGATTTTTGGGAATTTTCTTCTTCGCTAACGTGATGGAGGTCTCACGAACGCGAAGAAGACTCGTCTGGGCGGTGTATAAGTGTAAAGAAATGGGTTTGGCTCATTTCATCTTATTTTCTCCATGGGAGCCGACCTACGAGCGATTTTGGAGCTCCATTTTCATCATCCATATCAAGGTAAGTGATTCCCACCTATTGCAAGTTAATTACTTGGATTATATCTAGATTTTAATATGGAAAATCATGTAAATTAGTAGAAATTATGGAATTTTGAAGAAAACCTAGAAAATTAGTATTCTTGGATTTTGACCACGATTTTGGGTATGGAATTAGGAAAAAATCGTATATTTGAGTTCGTGAGTTCATGGGTAAACCTTATCTTCGAGAAATTTCAGAATCTGGGCACGTGGGCCCGACGGCGTTTTTGTCAAATTTTCGATTGGGGTTAGGAATTGCTATAAGTTGGATTGTAATGAGTAATTGAGCATATATTCATGGATTTGTATAATCCTTGGCTAGTTTTGGAGCATTGTGCGTCGATTTAAGTCTTCGGAGGAGCGTGGAATGCCGGTTATGGATCTTCGAAGCGAGGTGAGTCTCCTTTCTAACCTTGTAAGAGGGAATTGTTCCCATAGGTGAGTTAGTTGGTTATGTGCTCCTATTTGTGGGGGCTACGTACGCACGAGGTGACAAGAGTCCGTGCGTAGCTACTATTATGCTATTTTCGGGTAGTCTAGAACCCAAAAGCATGCTATACTTGGATTAATTGTAAGGTTGTTGACAGTTTGAATTGCTTAAGTTACAATGAATTAGTAAATAAATTGCTAAAAGGATTAAACTTTATTTTCTTAAATTATTAAAAGAGGATTTGCTTTTATTTGGATAAATGTTCCCCGATAAATTCTTAATTTGCTATTTGAGCATGTATCCCTATGTGTACCTGCGTCGCATATATGATTCGCGAGCAGGTTATTTGTTTATTTTATGTTGACCGCGTCGCAGGATAGTTTGCGAGCGGGGTAATAGATGCATCTATGGTTCGCGCCGTTCGACCCTCGGTAGTGCACAATTTATTTTCTGTTGGAGGGGGCCGTACGTCCTCGGCATGATTTGCGCATGCTTGTATTGCTTGCCTTGAGATTATTTGAGTTTGATATTTGCTCTCCCCGACTTGAGTTAATTGGAAACTATTGGATTATGAACGTTGAGACTTTTAATATAAACAAAAACGAACTTTCACTTGTTCATGACTTACTTGAAATTACTGTCATTCTTAATAAATCCTTGATTATTTGCCTTAATAATATATCATTATTGGACCACTAGTAAGTGTCGAAGTCGACCATCTCGTCTCTACTTCTTCGAGATTAGACGGGATACTCATTGGGTACACATTGTTTTCGTACTCATACTACACTTCTGTGCATTTTTGTTGCACAGGTTCGTATGTGGCTAGCGGCTTAGTGGCATAGCGACAGGGTTAATACGGAGACTTAGGTCAGTTGCATTTATCGAGACGATCGCAGTCAGCAGAGTCTCCTTCAGAGTATTGTGTGGTATTTCCATTTCTGTCCACTTGTACTCCGGACAGTTATTGTACTTTATTCGATTCCTTAGTAATTGCTCATGTACTTGTGACACCGGGTTCTGGGATGTATTTGTGTTTATTCATAAATTTTAAAGGTTGTTAAATTTTTTATTATTTATTCGGAGGAACTTACTATGTATTCTTTTAAATGTATAAAAGAAGTGTTTTCGGAAATATTTAAATGAAAATTTGATTAAGTAGTTTGATTGACTTGCCTGACAGCGATGTCCGGCACCACCACGACCCTTAGTGGATTTGAGTCGTGACAACATGGTATCAGAGCACTAGGTTCCCGTAGGTCTCACGAGTCATGAGCAAGTCTAGTAGAGTCTCGCAGATCGGTACGGAATCGTCTGTACTTATCCTCGGGAGGTTACAGGGCTGTTAAGAGTACTTCCCTTCTTGATTCCTCGTCGTGCGATTTGATTCCTTGAGGCTTAGGCCCTTGTTTCCTTCCTACTAAATCTGACGCGACGCAAACCGCTTGTTATAAATCGAGAATTGAAGGATTGTAATTGTACTACGAACGTGGTGTGGGGTGTTTCTCCCTGCGAGGTTGTGTAAGCTATTATCGTCGCCTTATGGAAGGATATTCTATTGATTCAGCTCAGTAGCGGTACTTCTGAGAGCCGTGAGGCTAGGCACAGGTTGCCATGATGCTTATGAACGATTATTCCACAGTATTAATATGATGGTAGGATGTTTGCCTACGTGTCGAGGCAGTGAAAGACTTGAAGAGAGGTTTACTCAGTGCATGATCTAGAGATTCTATATTTTATTCCCGGAAAGGGAAAGGCAAACGAGCTGAGGATGTACAGGTTTGGGTTGATAGGGTAACAAGACTCGGCATTTGCGAGCGTGGTGGAGTTTTCTTCTATAGTGAGGTGTCACTGTCCTTATTGAATGTACTAAATTCGCCGGTGATATGATCTTCTAAAATTGCCCTTGGAGCAGGATATTGCGGGTCAGTATCAAAGAAGCGACGGTTAGTGATCGCGGGGTGCAGTAGTTCAAGATGGAATCGGTGTTTCTAAGGATGACGACTTGAGAAAGATGATCTTCAGAAAGGTTTAAAGTTAGTAGCGATTTTTGGGTTCAAGTTCTACAAAGTTAGATTTCATCTAAGGCAACAATTGAGCAGCAAAGAATGAGGAAAGACGTTTGGGAAGTGTTAGGAGGTGGCTAAAATTTCTAGAAGGCCAAGTATAAGGAGCAAAGGGCGAGTAGTCGATTAAAGGGAAGAGTTCCGCCAAAGTGGGAGAGTGGCGGAGTTGCATATGGGCATTGTTGTAGGATGACTACGCACCTTAAGGAGAGTTTGGAATGATTTGAGAATTTCAGAGATATGTGATTGGGGTCTACGGATTTAATTTGAAGTATGGACTATTATGCGGCAGTAGATTTGATATAACGGGAAGGAGCTACTTGAATGAAGAAGGATACAATACTACATCGAATTGGAAGGTTGTTGCCGCACATTTAAGTGATGTCCGCGAGGGATGAATGGACTTGTGCAACTAAAGATTGAGCTCGGACTCAGGGAGGGTTATTGATGTCATAGTGATTGCACCTTGTGTAGCAGCGTTGGAAGATATCGGGGAGTGATTTCCACAGGCGGGTTATTCCTTGTGAGCAGGTTAGCGGTCGCATGGTTGGCGAAGCTTTTGCGAAGAATTCTATTGGTTATTCAGTGAAGAGATCGATTGTGCGAATGTGGTTGATGATTCAGAGTATAAAAAGGGGGTTTTACAAAAAGAATCCAAAAATTTAGGCGGTTGATTGCGCAAGGTTATGTCAATAAGAGATAAAGAATTCCGGTGAGTTCCAAAGTTGTGTAATAGTGGCTTCAAGCTAAGTGGGAGAGTCCCACCGCCTATGATTGGGTTGCATGGTTAACTACTTGCGAGGTTTCTGGTTATTAGTATGTTGATGGGTTATTTTAGCTACAGGAAAAGAACATAAGTGGTGAATTGAGCAAAGGGATTGTTAAAGGTGTGCCATGGTTGGCCTTGTTGGCTCATGTTCAGACTTGAGAAAGGATTTAGGGTTTATGCCTCGTATAAGTGTGGGTTTCAAGGGAAGTGATTCTGCCAGGTGCTTCGTCGAGAGGGTATTCATGTGCTAGAAGATCTGTGGAGTTAATATATTCGAGGCCAAGTCAGAGTGGGTGGCTCTCAACGATGGTCCTAATGGATTCAAAAGGGTAAAGTCTGGTGCCTAATGATTTCGAGCCTATAAGTACGGTTAAGAGTCAAGCTTTTGTAGCAGCTTATGAGAAGAGGCCCAGAATGTTCTATGATGTGTTGGCATGCAGTGAAGCATTTGGGAGGTATGAAACGGTTCGTGGGATTCGAGACAGCATGGTCTCGTGATTCAAGGTCACTCGGGATGAGTACTGATAGAGCGTGGTAAGTGTTAAATGGAGTTGATATTGTTCCTATGGCATTCACAGATAAATTGGAAGAAAATAGATTCGTTAGGCATAGTTGAATTGGCATATTGGTGGTAGTGATCAGTTCCTTCAACGTGATCAAGTTATGCAAGTGACTGTGACTGTACATATTAGGCTTGTCAGCCGCCGTAACTGATGTTATTCAGAAGCATTCTACTGTTATTGCTTGTTATATGGAAGCAGATTCCTGAAGGGCTATGGTGGCTTAGACAACTACTTAGAGATTTGCATATTCTACGGTTATGAGAATTCACCTGTGTGATACTATGGATCTCCTGAAGTGAGTTAACTGAAAAGTTTTTATATGATGAAGTGTTAACCTATTAGTGGCTCCAGATTTATGATGAAAATTGTGTTTTATTGCATGTTGGCATGATGGGAGCAGCGAGTGGTATGGAATTTGAAGTGAGGATCAAAGTTGCAGTCGGTGTTCTCGAGGATGTCACGAGCTCGGATGAGCAGGAAAGGAGTTTCGATGTTTAAGGTAAGTTGGTATTGTCTTTAGCGTCACCTGAGATTGATGTTTTGTAAAAAGGGCTTTGCATCCTGGTTCAGGATTCTTGATCGCTTTTTATTGTTAGTGTGGCCGGTGGTTTGGATGTACAGGCCTGTTATCGGTTACGAAAGGTCATGGGAGCGTGTCCCACAGAAAGACTGCATAAGTGTGGCATCTAGTCACTTGACTGATCAAAGATTCAAACCAAGTATGAAGATTGTGATGATATCATTAATTTGAGAATATATGCCCGGAGGGCACTCAGTTATTGGGTTGTGGACGATGGAGGATTACTCCAATTATGATGGTTATTCTGGTGTGTTATGGGATAATGGAGGTTATTATGGACCCAGGAAAGATTGTGGACCTAGTTCGATACGGTCAGAATCGGCTTGAGGTCTGTGAATCAATTCAAATATGAATATGGGCCTTATATCAGGCCGGATGCGTTCATTTCAGCATAGCGCTCCTTATGGAGGAGTTTTCAGATGTGGATATTATTTCATCGTCGTCTATTTCATGTAATGCTATACTGTGACGTACGAGTTATGAATAGCACGAGGATTTTCCGATATGTTCCGCGTAGAGATGATGTCATATGAGCAGGAAGGCTCTCGAGATTTAGATTGTATATCGCACCTCAGTTGTGCTTGAGTTTTGTAGCCTATGGCACTATATGCTCCCCCAGGGATTGTATTATGCACGTAGCGTGCTAGTGACCGATATTCGGCATTTTTTTGTACTGAGCAAATTAGCTCGATGTATATCTTCTTATGTGAGTTCTATGTGTGGATCGGGTTGCATGCCTCCATGGGTATGTTATTTGGATCGGGTGGCGCGCCGCCATGGGTATGTTATTTGGATCGGGTTGCACGCCGCAACAGTGTGATGTTCAGTACAGTTCCCCATATCTGTTTTTATGTGTTTTGTTTCCTATTTTCTGAGGAAAGCTCATATTAGCTATGTGCCCGCGTCGCATGTATGATTCGCGAGCGGGGTAATTGAATTTCCTTTTAGAGTTCGTTTTCCTTTTGTGTCGCACTCTAATTGGTAGCCTATTGGCACATGGTAGCATCATATGAGACTTTTGGTCATGTCGGGGTGGCTTATTGCTTGAGCAGTTCGTACTGGGTGAGACGAGATTATTGGATTTAAGATCCGTGCAATCTGATTCTATGAAGTACATTAAGGAGCTAAGGCCATTATTCGGTTCAGAATGAAGTGATGGTTCTTGTCAGGAGTATAGACTCAATGATTGGTTGACTCGGTAGTTGGTTATAAATTTCTGCACATCTCCTCCTTCGTGGTGGTATTGTAAGAGTTAGAGCAAGACCTGTGTGTGTCATGAGGTCCAATGAGAGCATCAGATTCGTGGAATTTCGACTATTATGCTTAGAGAATGTTATTGTGGTCCTATGAATAAAGCGGTGCAAGGTATGAATTTAGCAAAGGTGTACAGTCATGTTCTGGTGCATCGTGTGGTGATTGACACGGTGTTCGTATGTTGGGAACAGGTCTGGCAGAGAATTCCGGATGTTGGAATTGGGCTCTAAGGCTTTTTTGCTTAAGTGAAAAAGAATATCTTCAGAAGTGATCGGGCTAAGGTGCTCAGCGGAGTTGTGGTAGCACGGGTAGGTGCTCGCCGTGTTAAAGAGTGATTTCGGACAACTCCAGCACAGTTCTTAGCACGTTCGAGGACGAATGTATGTTTAAGTGGGAGATAATGTAACGACCTGACCTGTCATTTTGAGCTCTAGCGCATCGTTCAGCAGTCTGAGGCCATGAGCAGCTTCATTTCAGGTATTATGACTTGTGCGCATCGTTGGAATTGAATTTTAGGAAGTTCAGAATTGATTTGGAAAGAGAATTCTCATTTCTGAAGCTTAAAGTTGAAAGAATTAACTGAGATTGGATTTAAGAGTAAACGACCTCGGAATCAGGCTCTGAAGGTTCCAGCAGGTTCATATGATGATTTCGGACTTGGGAGTATGCCCGGATCGAGTTTTGGATGACCTGGGAGCGTTTTGGCGCCTATTGTGGAAGTTAGCATTTTGGAAGAAATTTCATAAATTTGGCTTGAAGTGCATTTCAGTGTTATCGATATCCGTTTGGGATTCCGAGTCTGGGAATAGCTCCGTATGGTGATTCTAGAGTTGGAAGCGTGATCGGAAGTGAATTCGAAGGTCCGTGGGTCATTTTTGAATCATTTTGCTAAAGATAGAGATTTGAAGGTTTTTGAGGAGTTTGACCGGAAGTGGACTTTTTGATATCGAAGTCAAAATCCAATTCCTAAAGTTGGAGTAGGTCCGTAATGTCGAATGTGACTTGTGTGCAAAATTTGAGATCAATCAGACATGATTTGATAGGTTTCGACATCCAATGTAGAAATTTAAAGTTCTAAAGTTCATTAAGCTTGAATTGGGGTGCAATGCATGATTTCGATGTTGTTTGATGTGATTTGAGGCCTCGAGCAGGTCCGTGGTTCCGGATCATTTCGGGCTATTTTGGAATAGCCGATTGTCACGATCCAAACCGACGGGCCGCGACGGGCACCCGGTACCTTACTCAACCGAGTACCAACATAACGTATCTTTCGTATTACATTATCATATACACATGACATACAGCCCTAATAGGCCAACACGATTATTTATAAACTCAAGACATCGGCCGACAAGGCCATACAATCTTTGACGTACAAGACATATGTCTACAAGCCTCTAAGAGTGCATAAATGTCACAAAGGTCAGGACAGAGTCCCGCCATGCCAAATAATAGACGTCTAAATCATACTAACCAAATATGCAACTCCGAAGCAAATGGAGCGCACCAACATCTTCCGCTGAGCTGATAGCCTACTTGGAGGGCTCTCGACCTGTCTATCTGGACCTGCGGGCATGAAACGCAGCATCCCCAGGAAAAAATACTGGGTATGTAAGGTACATAAATAAATACATAAGAGACATGGAAGACATATAGAGTACATGACTCAACCTGTAAGTCTGAATAACTTTGTAAATCATAAATTACCTTTAGCGTCATGCATATGCGTATGAATGTCATGTCGTGCATAGGTACATGTTTCATAATATCATCAGCCTCTGAGGGCATCCCATCATATCATATAGGCCACTGTGGGCAAAATCATCATCGTATACCAGATGATCAGGTGGTGGTGCGTATATAACGCCATAACCTTTCCCATATCCCATATACATATACATACATACATATATATGCGTATATAACGCCGTTTGAATACATACATATATATATGCGTATATAACGCCATTTGAATACATACCCGTATATGCGTATATAACGCCGTTTGAATCATATTTCAGCCACTGTGGGCAACATCATCATCATATACCAGCTGATCAGGTGGTGGTGCGTATATAACGCCGTAACCTTTACCCATATCCCATATACATATATATACGTACATATATACGCGTATATAACGTCGTCTGAGTCATGGGTCAATGTACATGTATAAATGCATGAAATGCATATGAAATATAATAACAAAATCTCTCGATACGTCATAAGACCATTATACCTTTGATTAATATCATAACATCATTTTACGTATTTTCTGAGACCCATGAACAGACGATGGAATAATAATACATATGGAAATTCAAGAACATAGGAACTTCTAATACTTCTATGAATAGAGTCATATATGAAATTTGTGCATTTACACGTTTTGTTCGTATCGTATGGATCATGCCAAAATAAAGAAGGGATAACCTTAACATACCTGGAGTAGGGAAATTTTCGTATACTATTCTTGACGAGGATTGTACCGTACTCTTCTAGAACCGCAAAATTCCGTTGCGATTGTACAGTATAATTTTGTACGAACTCCTCTGCTAAACCAAGAACCTACGTTGCTAATACAGTATGAAGTGTTGTTTGAATTATCCAATCTCCTCCAAATGAACCTTTTTGTCAATGAAGTCAGCTCAAAACCTTGTCCTGGACCGTCCATAATGTAACGACCCAACCGGTTATTTTTGGAATTTACGCCCTGATCCCCCATTAACTGCTTCCCCTAAGTTCATTTATGCTATTTTGGTTTGTCGGGACATTCGGTGTTAGGATTCAGAGTGTTTTGGGGACACTTAGTCCCTAAATGAGAGCTTAAGTGTTGAAAAATGGTCCGTAGTCGAAATAATGTGAAGACGACCTCGGGATGGAAATCCGATGGCTTCGTTAGCTCCGTTAGGTGACTTCGGGGTTGGGAGCGGGTTCGGAATGTATTTCGGAAGTCCGTAGCTCATTTAGGCTTGAAATCCCGAAGTTTGCATTTTTGAAGTTTCCGGTCCGATCGTGAGTTTTTGATCCGAGGGTCGGAATGGAATTTCGGAATTTGTAGTAGCTCCATCATGTCATTTGGGATCTGTGTGCAAAATTTCAGGTCATTCGGACGTGTTTTGGTTAGGTTTTTGATCGAAAGCGTATTTGGAAGAAATTTGAAGTTCTTAGGCTTGAATCATTGATTAAATCGGGTTTCCGGTGTTGTTTTAGGTGTTTTAAGGATTGGTACAAGTTCAAATAAGGTATTGGGTGGTAGTGGTGTTTTTGGTTGAGGTCCCGGGGGCCTCGGGATGATTTCGAGTGGTTGACGGAAAATTTTGAAGTTGAATGAATTGCTGAAGGTTTTGTCATCTGGTATTTCCGCTTCTGCGGCTTAGGAACCGCGGAAGCGGAGCCGCAGAAGTGGTTAGACCACCGCAGGTGCGGTTAAGACCGCAGAAGCGAAACTCTTGGCTTTAATGAAAAACCGCAGAAGCGGTGAGTTGGTCCGTAGAAGCGGGACCGCAGATGCGGTCCCTTGTCCGGAGAAGCGGAAACACCTGTTCTGATATAGAAAATTCAAGGGTTTCATTTCATAAGTTAGAAAAATCGAATTTAGCTCGGGGAAGGGCGATTTTCAGAGGATTTTGAAGAGAAGACCATTGGGTAATGTTTCTTTGATCCCTCCTAGCTATATTTCATCATTTTGTAGTTAAATCCATCATTAAAATTCGAATTTGGGATTAATATTGGAAGAAAATGGGTAAAACTTCTTAGACCAAATTATTGGGTTTTGAGCGAGCATTTGACCTCCGAATCGGGAGATTTTTATATGGTTAGACTCGTGAGAGTCCGAGGGTTCTGAGAATGTGAAAAATTATTCGATTCCGAGACGTTGGCCTGAAGGGCATTTTGGTCATTTTACCCAATTTCACGTCGTAGCTTTGAATTAAATAGCAAAACCAGTTGTTTGCGAGGTTATTTATAATGTGTAATTGAATTGAATAGATTTGGGCCATTTGGAGTCGGATACTCGTGGCAAAGGCGTAATTTCTAGTTGATTTTGGAGCAGATTCGAGGTAAGTGGCTTGTCTAACCTTGTGTGGGGGGACCTTTCCTCTTAGGATTTGTTATTTGGTATTTGAAGTGCCTTGTACGTGAGGTGACGAGCACGTACTTGAGCCAATTGTTGAAAATCCGATTTTTACTTAAGATATTGAGATTGAGTTTCTTTCATATTTGTTTTGTTCTACTTGCAATTATGACTTGTGCTAGATTAGGAAAGCATGATTAGTTGCTTTAACTTGCCTAATTGCTTAAGTTGCCTTGACTGAACTACGTGAAGCATGCTAGGCCACTACTCCCTGTTGCTTGTCTTTTTGTACTTCACTACTGTGTATCTTCTGGTTGTGATTGCGCATTACATTGGGACTACGGATGTGGGATTCCGGTAGCTCCCCCCTTGTTTGTTTACTTTGGGACTGCGTTCGATTCCCGATAGATCCCCCTGCACTTTTACTTTGGGAGTGCGGGTTAGATTCCCGATAGATCCCCCTGCACTTTTACTTTGGGACTGCGGGTTCGATTCCCGATAGATCCCCCTGCACTTTTACTTTGGGACTACGGGTTAGATTCCCGATAGGGCCCCCCTGTATATTGATGGTTGGACTATGGGGCGGTATCCCGAGAGATCCTTCGGATTGGTACATGAGTTGGACTACAGGACGGTATCCGTGGAGATCCACTGGACAGTCGAGAAAAGGGCTACAGGACGGTATCCTGGGAGACCCTCATTGTTATCATTGATATTGAGCTGTATTTACTCTGTGTTTACTCTGTTCTTTTGTAGTTGTTTTTGTCTCGTTGGCCTGCCTTATCTTACTGTTGTACTCATTATTTCTATCAGACTTTCATACTGTTAATTATTATTATTATATTTTGCCTCAGTAGGGCCCTGACCTTCCTCGTCACTACCCAGCCGAGGTTAGGCTTGGCACTTATTGAGTACCGATGTGGTGTACTCATGCCCTTCCTGCGCATGTTTTTCATGTGCAGATTATCCAGGTGCCTCTACTCAGGCGCACTATCCTTGAGGCGAGGAGATACACGGAGACTTCGAGGTATATCTGCCGCGTCTGCAGACTTAGTATTTAGTTATTTCCTTTTCTCCCATTTGTCTAGATATTCGGGAGTTAGAGCAGCGTACTATGTTTCTGTTAGCCTGTGGTTCCCGTGAGTTTTCGGGTTTTGGGATTGAGTTGTAGACTTCCGCATTTCTTTTGAGTTGTATAGGCCTAGCGGCCTTATATGCAGTTACTATTTAAATATGTTTAGCTTTAATTATTTATTCCGCAAGTTAAGTTGCTAAATTTTCGCATTGTTAGGCTTACCTAGTTGTAGGAACTAGGTGCCATCACGACATGTTCATGGAGGGTGAACTGGGGTCGTGACAAGTTGGTATCAGAGCCCTAGGTTCATAGGAGTCACGGAACACAGGCCGGTTATTTAGAGTCTCGCTGATCAGTACGGAGACGTCTGTACTTATCTACGAGAGGCTATGTAACCGTTAGGAAAATTTCACTTCATTCGATTCCCTGTCGTGAGAGATTTTTGACATCACAATCCTAAACTTCTGCCTTTTATTCTCTCACAGATGGTGAGGACACGTGCTACTCGAGACGATCAGGCACCCGCGCCCCCTACTGCAGCCGTCAGAGGCCGGGGCCGGGGTACAGGCCAAGGATGCGCCCGTGGTGCAGCGATAACACCTGCGCGAGCTGCCGCCGAGATACCACCAGCAGATCCAGCTGGAGTTCAGGCACCTGACACGCCTACAGTTACTACTACTCTAGCCCTTCAGGAGACTTTGGCACAATTGCTGAGCATGTTTGGTACATTGATTCAGGCGGGATTGATTCGGGTTGTACCGACTACTTCACTGATTGGGGGAGGGTCCCATACTCCCGCCGCCCCCACTCCAGAGCAGCGAGTTTCCATTGGTCAGGTTCCAGGTGTCATGGCGACACAGCCTGTGGTCCCAGTTCAGCGGGTGGTGAGTACCTCTCGCCAAGTAGCGAACAGACGAGGCCAGGAGGGAGAGCATAGAGGAGTAAGTAGACCTCGTGGACCGGGGAGATATACTGGTCCTTATTTTGGAGGCAGGGTGCGTCATGGTAGAGGTTTTGTGGTCAGCCAGCTCAGTTTGCATCTCAGAGTTCCCACAGAGTTTCAGGTGTTCAGGGGTCTTGGAGTACCCGTACCGCACAGTTCCCACTGCCACGTCAATCACGAGGTTGCTTTGAGTGCGGTGACATACGCCATGTGGTGAGGTATTGCCCTAGACATGGGAGGAGTGCACCTTCATAGACTTCTCGGCCACAGCGCGCCCTGCAGAGTTCTTAGGCTTTAGTTACAACCGTAGTTGCTACCCCACCTACCCGTACCGAGACTGTTGCCTCTAATTCTGTTATCACAGGTATTGTCATGGTTTTTATAGAAGTGTATCGGTTCTATTCGATTTAGGCTCTACTTATTCTTATGTGTCTTCTTACTTTGCTCCGCATTTGGGTGTGCCTCGGGATTCTTTGAGTGCCCCGTTTATGTTTCTACTCCTATGGGGGATTCTCTTGTTGTGGACCGCATTTATCGGTCATGTTTGGTTACTATTCGTGGTTTTGAGACCAGATCGGACTTATTGCTACTCGGTATGGTGGATTTTGACATTATTTTGGGCATGGACTGGTTGTCGCCCCATTTTGCTATTCTTGATTGTCACGCCAAGACCGTGACGCTGGCTATGCCAAGTATTCCGTGTATTGAGTGGAGTGGTACTTTAGATCACACTCCCAGTAGAGTTATCTCTTTTCTTAAAGCTCAGCGTATGGTTGAGAAGGGGTGTGCCACGTATTTAGCTTATGTGAGAGATGTCAGTGTTGATACCCCTTCTGTTGATTCAGTTCCAGTGGTATGGGATTATCCCGATATATATTTCCAGCTGATCTTCCGGGCATGCCGACCGATAGAGACATTGATTTTGGCATTGATCTGTTGCCGGGCACTCAGCCCATTTCCATTCCTCTGTATCGTATGGCTCCTCCTGAGTTGAAGGAGTTGAAGGATCAGTTGCAGGAATTGCTTGGTAAGGGTTTTATTCGGCCCAGTGTTTCACCGTGGGGTGCTCCTGTCTTGTTGTGAAGAAGAAGGATGGTTCCATGCGCATGTGCATTGATTATCGTCAGTTGAACAAAGTTACAGTGAAGAACCGTTATCCTTTGCCTCGTATTGATGATCTGTTTGACCAGCTTCAGGGCGCACATGTGTTTTCTAAGATTGACTTGCGCTCAGGTTACCACCAGTGGAAGATTCGGGATCCAGATATCCCGAAGACTGCCTTCAGGACTCGATATGGTCATTACGAGTTCCTTGTCATGTCATTTGGGCTGACCAATGCCCCAGCAGCTTTCATGCATTTGATGCACAGTGTGTTCAGGCCATATCTTGACTCGTTCGTTATTGTTTTTATTGATGATATTCTGGTGTATTCCCGGAGTCGGGAAGATCATGAGCAGCACTTGAGGACCGTGCTTTATACCTTGAGGGAGAAGAAGTTATATGCAAAGTTCTCAAAATGTGAGTTTTGGCTGAGTTCTGTGGCATTCTTAGGCCATGCGATTTCGAGTGAGGGTATTTGGGTGGATCCGAAGAAGATGGAGGCCGTGCAGAGTTGGCCCAGGCCGTCCTCAGCTACAGAGATTCGCAGTTTCCTTGGTTTGGCGGGCTATTACCTTCGTGGAGGGATTTTCATCGATTGCGGCCCCTATGACTAGATTGACCCAGAAGGGTGCCCCATTTTAGTGGACAGAGGAGTGTGAGGCGAGCATTCGGAAGCTCAAGACAGCTTTGACTACAGCCCCAATTTTGATGTTGCCTACGGTTCGGGGTCTTATACTGTCTATTGTGACGCCTCGAGAGTTGGCCTTGGAGCGGTGTTAATGCAGGACGGTAGGGTGATTGCCTACGCATCCAGACAGCTGAAGGTACATGAAAAGAATTACCCTGTCCACGACCTTGAGTTAGCTGCTATTGTTCATGCCTTGATGATCTGGCGTCACTATTTGTACGGAGTGCCTTGTGAGATCTATACTGACCATCGGAGTTTGCAGCACTTACTCAAGCAGAAGGACCTGAATATGCGCCAGAGGAGATGGTTAGGTTGTTGAAGGATTATGATATCACTATTCTGTATCATCCCGGCAAGGCCAATGTGGTGGCGGATGCTTTGAGTCGCCGGGCGGAGAGTTTGGGTAGTTTGGCATATTTACCAGCTTCAGAGAGGCCGATGGAGATGGATGTTCAGGCCCTAGCCACTCAGTTCGTGAGATTGGATCTCTCGGAGCCCAGTCGGGTTCTAGCCTGTGTGGTTTCCTGGTCTTCCCTATTTGATTGTATCAGGGAGCGGCAGTATGATGACCCTCATTTGCTTGTCCTTCAGGACAAGGTTCAGTGTGGTGATGCCAGAGATGTGACCATCGGAGATGATGGGGTATTGAGGATGCAGGGCCGGATTTGTGTGCCCAATGTTGATGGTCTTCGAGAGTTGATTCTAGCAGAGGCCCATAGTTCGTGGTATTCCATCCATCCGGGTGCCGCGAAGATGTATCAGGACTTGAGGCAGCACTATTGGTGGAGGCGGATGAAGAAGGATATAGTTGGTTAGGTGTCCAGATGCCTCAACTGCCAGCTGTCACACCTCCTTTTTCGCTACTACACCCCCGGAAGGGCATATAGGAGTTTTTCCACTTAAAGGACAATCGGAACGGGATTTATTATTAAGATTCAGAGTCGCCACTTGGGAGGTTGATGGTGTCCCAAGTCACTGGTTGAATCCCGAACCGAGGAAATTATGACTCTGTTAACAGTCCGCGAACCAGAAGTCCGGGTAAGGAATTCTGTTAACTCGGGAGAAGGTGTTAGGCATTCCCGGGTTCCGTGGTTCTAGCACGGTCGCTCAACTGTCATACTTGGCTTATTCATTTGATTTTAATACATGTTTTGACCTATGTGCTTTTTAACTTTGAACCGTTTTTATTATTATTACTTTAAGGGAATTGCAATGTCGTGAAAACATGTCTCGAATCAAGTCACATAAATGCACCCGTGATTTTGACGCATTTCGACTTCGTTGAGATTTAGATTTGGGTTACATAAATGTGCACCCGTATTTAAGGAGGTAAGATTATTAAAAACGCGCCTAAAGAGACTAACGCGTTATTATCTTGGGGGAAGGCCATGAAATTCGCTAAACGGCCCGTCCCGAAATCTAAGTATTATAACCATTTATTGAGGGCCCCGCGATTTTGTATTTTTATTTGGCAAGGCTCGTCTCATTGTATTTTAAAAGGACAAGCCTAAAAGCAACTATGGTTTTCTATTTTTGTTTTTGTCTATACAAATAAAGAAAAGATCCTAATTAGTTATTCTTGTAAATTTCAGGCCTCGAGTTCAAACCCGAGTTCAAACAAAAAGGGGGAAACTCCAGTCCTGGGCCAAAGAGCCCAAGCCACGCCATAGACATTGGGCCGGAAACAGCCCAAATCAGATAAGCTAAACAAACGCGTAGGGAACGGCTGATCGAGTCTGGAGTTGGCAATCCAACAATTAGTTTAAACGTTTGCCTACTGAATAGTCTCAAACTTCTCATGGGTGGGCTCCACACTTGTAACAAAGGAATTCAATATGCACCTAGTCAAATTAACGTAGTGTTATCCGATTGAGTTTCAGCTTCATGCCCAAATCGTTTCATTTACTCGTCCCTGATGAATTCTCAAATAGAACACAGGCTGGAAATGTGATGCCTAAAGTATGCTAATTAGTCTGATTTAATTCAAGCCTACATTCCTAAATCCGTCCTCATAATTTAAAACTGAAATACTGCAACTAGCAAAGAGATTTAACGTGAACAGGACTTCTAGTTTATTTGCTACCAGGTTAATACTTATAAAGTGAACAGATGCAATTACTTCCTGTTTCAGCTATATCTCTAATTCCAGTAGCCAAACTACACAAGAACACTTAACTGCCAAATTCCAGGTTCAACTACAACACTTGACCAATAAACATGAATTTAGGCTAGGAAACTGTTTCATCCACATACAACGTGTAATAATCTCAATTATGCTTAGTTCCAAACGTGATTTATTAACAGCGCTAATACTACTTCAATTTATCCCTAATTATCAACACAATCACACAAGTCCAAATAAGAGTCCAACATTTCAAATTTACAATCCAGAATCTGTCTAAATTATACAATTTACAGTAATGCAGTTGAACAGAAAACAGACGACACTTAAGCTCAATTCAGCTTCCATTTCATTTCACTCTCTCAACTCTACATCTCAATGAAACAGGAAGTGTACCTGGAGATTGAGGGATAATGAAGAAGGAGAGTAAGTCAGCAACAGTTCAAGCACAGCAAATCAATAACCATCCACCAGTAAACACCCAGCCCAGATTTAAGTATAAGTGAGATCCGGTAGCCTTAATGTCACTCCAAATTGACTCGAAATAACAAACCAAAGCAGACTTCAACCTCCAGCAACTAAACAGTAGTAATTTTCGGGCAGAACTATTCAATTAATCCACAGCACTTCAATAGAATAGTTGTTTTGTATTTTTTATGACTTTTCTGTATATTTTGGATTTTTCTTTTAAGATGAAAGAAAGAGTTTCAGATCTAGATTTTTCTGAAATTCAAACTAGCTTTTGAAAACATAGAACTATCTTTGGGGGGGGGGGGATTTTTGGCTGATCCCAACTTTTAGCAATTTTCAGGGTTGTGAAACTTGCTTAACAAGGCGGTAGGGATTGCCTTTTATAGGCAAAACTAAGGGAAGTTTTCAGATTTTACATTTACCCCCTTAGTCCCTCTTCTATTTTTCAGATTTTACTTAATTAGTCCCTTATTTGTTGACTTGTTGCTCAAGTCACTGCACTAAGTTATAAAACTCTAATTGGAACCCCATCTAGAATGTTCTAGGGGTTTCCAAATCAGTTATTTGCAGGGTTCCCTATCTATTGAATTCACTATATTACCCTTGCACTAATCTGAAATTACTAAGTCTAGTAAAACTAACCCCCATCCTTCTTACCTTAGTCAAATAACTATGGTTAAGTGTTTAACAGGGTCTGAAAAATTCAGCTAAGTCTAAACCAATCCTAAAATTAAACTAATCACTCAAGCTAACTAATCAAAGCATGGCAATTAATTCTAACTAAGCTGTTAACCCAAACTGAATTTATTCACTAAACCAAACAGCAATTCAAATGAAATTGAAACTAATGTCAAATTATCATTAACAGCCATGAACTACCCAAACCAAGCACAAAATCAAAGCATCAATTAACATGGAGAAAAATTAATCAAATGAAGAAGGATCTTAAGAACAATCAGAACAAACTTAAAATGAACCTAGAACACTGAACAAGAACTTCATCTAAAATAATGACAAAATTAAAAGAATAAATTCATGCTATTGATTATCAGTGAATTAGAACTCAAACAAACATGAAAACAAACAAATAAGAACAGAGGAAAACGAATTCAATTACTGATTCTAGACGGATTGTCAAACAAAACGAAAAGAACAAAACCTAAATTAATTAATCATGAAGAAATGACGGTCGTGGAGGAAAAACTAATTTAAATAACAAAAAAACAAAGAAAACTCACCTATGAAGTTCTAGGGTTCTGCTGCTTTGTGATCTAAAATTCGGGCAATTCCAGCGATATTTGAAGGAATCCAATTGGAGGCTCGTGAAGAGGAGGATGAGAGGAGTATGGGGTGTAATTTTGGGAAAGTTTGGAAGGCGGCGCCGCCGTGGGCGGCGGAGGCGGCGCCTAGGGTTTGGGTTATTTGACAAATTTGATGGGGATTTGGGGGAAGTGAAGGGCGGATTTGTGACGAGGATGACGAGGAGGTATTGTGGTGTAATTTTGGGGTCGTTTGGTGACCGGCCGCCGCCGTGAGGCGATTTCCGGCGGCGGGCTGAGGCAGTAGACGGTGGTCTCTGAGAAAGGGTTAGGGGAAGTGAGGGAGACGGACTTGGGGGGGGGATGGGTAAGGTTAAGAAACTTTTATATTAAATAATCCCGACTTCCCAGCCGTTGGATCAAAGATCCTCGACGACTGGGATTGCTTCGTGACAAAACGCCGTCGTTTTGGTTCCTGGGGAGATTGGACCGGGTTATGGGGTGGGTTTGGGTTGGACTGGGGCGGAATTTGGGTGGTTTTGGGCTGGTTTTGGCTAAATTGGCCCAATTCCAAATTTAACAAACTCATTTCAATTGTAACTATTTTATCTTCTTTTTTTTTTATTTGTTTTTATTTAGCTCATTTTCTGATTTTCATTTTTTATTGATTTTATTAAATGCTAAATTAAAATGCAAACTAAAACACATTAAAACTAAAATGCAAACTAAAACACATTAAAACTAAAAATGCTAAAAAAAGACCATTTTTGTTATTTTCCTTTTCCTAAAAGTAACTCAACTGCTAATTAATCCTAAAATGTGAAATTAAATTCTAAATGCAAATGCCAAGTATATTTTTATATTTTCATATGAATTAAAATGACTAAGAAAATGCAAACAATTAACCTAAAATGTCACAAAAATCCACAAAGTTGCAAAAATATTGAAGGAAATTATTTTGTTTGAATTTTGGGAATAATTCACGTAGGGCAAAAATCGCGTGCTCACAGCTGCCCCTCTTTGCTCGGGAACACGAAGAGTTCTCGGGCAAAGATAAGTGAGCGGATACGAGCGATTTTTGCCCGTTTGAATACTTCGTGTGAAGCATTTTTGAAAACCGTCTGACCGAACCCTGCTTCAAAGGTTGCCTACATATCCTTGGCTAAAAAGGAATCATGTCGGTGTAGTTCGGGATGGTTTGGTAGCTGGGACTACCAGGAGCTGTGATTTCACTGTTGTTGCTGATGTTACTGCTCGATGACCTCCTTATTACACCGTGTTAAAACAAAAGAAGCTAGCCTATGCTATGATTTATGAACTACAAAAAGGTCCTATCTATGTCTTCAAACTTGCTCTTGTGTTGCCTTGAACTTGTATTTTCCACTGGAATTCTTGTTGTTGCCTTGAATTGTGATTGGAGATTCTTGTCATTCTTCCGAGTGATGCTTGACTGCTGAAGTTTGAAATATGTGCCTCTATTCTTCAGGCGGGCTCCTGACCGCTGACGCTTGAAAGGTATTCCCTTGTTTTCCAGGTGGGCTCCTGACTGACTTCTGAGCTTGAAAAGTATTCCCTTGTTCTCCAGGTGGGCTCCTGATTGCTGATCTTGAAAAGTATTCCCTTGTTCTCCAGGTGGGCTCTTGACGACAACGCTAGAAAAGTATTCCCTTGTTCTCCAGGCGGGCTCCTAACTGCAACAAGATAGACAAACAAAGAAAATTTCCTGCCCCCGTTTGACGACTGGGCACATCATGTTATCAGATATTAAAAGTAAAAGCTAAAATTGAATTGTACTTCCCTTGTTCTCCCGGTGGGCGCCTGACTTCTGAGCTTGAAAAGTATTCCCTTGTTCTCCAGGTGGGCTCCTGCTTGCTGAATTTGAAAAGTATTCCCTTGTTCTTCAGGTGGGCTCCTGCTTGCTGATTTTGAAAAGTATTCCCTTGTTCTCCAGGTGGGCTCCTGAATGCTGAATTTGAAAAATATTCCCTTGTTCTCCAGGTGGGTTCCTGCTTGCTGATTTTGAAAAGTATTCCCTTGTTCTCCAGGTGGGCTCCTTCTTTCAACAAAATAAACAAACAAAGAAAATTTATGCCCCAGTTTGGTGGCTGGGTACAACATGTTATCAAATATTAAAATTGAAAGCTAAAATTGAATTATACTTCCCTTGTTTTCTAGGTGGGCGCCTGACCGCTGAAACTTGAAATGTATTCCCTGGTTCTCCAGGTGGGCTCCTGATTGCAATGCTTGAAAAGTATTCCCTTGTTCTCCAAGTGGGCTCCTGCTTTCAACAAAAATAGACAAAAACAAAGAAAATTTTTTGCCCCAGTTTGGTAGCTGGGCACATGGGTGAGCGTTAAACTGAATTATTCTACCAACTATTATAAGAACTTGAAAGCTAAGTCCTATTATCCAGGGAGGTCCTGACAACTCCTAATAGTTACGAACCTAAGTTATACCTTCTAAGCATTACTCCCACTACATTTGTTATTTAAAGGTCTTAAACTACTTCCCATTATCCAGGAGGGTCCTGACAACTTCTATTTAAAAGGCGCTTTTAACCTAAGCTCTATCTATTGCAAGTACGACTTCCACCACATCTTGTTATCTAAACAAACTTTAAAACTACATTCCATTATCCAGGAGGGTCCTGAAAACTCCTAATTGAATCCTATCTTAGACATACAAACCTTGAGTCCAGCTCATATTCCTTGGGGGTACATTTATGCTAAATTATGCTATCCATGATTGTTTTGAAATTTAAACTAAATCCCATTTTCCAGGAGGGTCCTGACAACTTCTAACTGGATCCTACTTCAAGCATGTAACCTCGTTACGCCAAACTTATGCTACTATTTTGAAATTTAGCTAAGTCCCATTTTCCAGGAGGGGCCTGAAAACTTACCGTCAAACCTGTTTTGCTGCTTGCTCTTTCCCCTACAGAGAGTTCCCCCCGAAATTTCCTACCCCTGTTTCAATCAAAGAAAATTTATTAATATAAAATGGTGGTTAGTTGCCGGTATTCTTGCTGGGTACATCCCTGCTCCTGGTTCTACTCCGACTTGCTCCCCTGGACCTGCCTTGAAACCCTTCGACTTCCTGACTGACTTTCAGTCCCTTGATTTTGATGACCCGAGTACTCTATCTCGTATTGCTGTTTTGTGTTTCTAATCCCTCTATCTGAGGCTTTGATTCTTCCACAAGACTATCCAATCAATTCACCAATGAAACTTCCGGTGTTTCTTTTATGTCTTACTTCGCCCTTTGCCATCTTGGGTATTTTCCGGCCCTGTTATGCTGTACAACTGGGAAGCTGGTAGTTAGCCTTCGTATTCCTCCCTTTTATTTTGAACTAACCTTAAAGACAGACCTCAAGAAAATGAAATGCAATGACCTCGAGGATCAAGGATAAAGAGAATCCGAAAACGGATGATTTGTAGTGAAGAAGGAAGAGAAGAAGACTTATCTGAGTGGAACAACTGGCGCCACTGGTTCTGCCACACATTTTGGATGATCCGGCCTAGTCTGTCCAACCAATCAACTTTCGACTTCCACATTCTGCCTTTCTGGACTTTCAAACCCGATTTTTTACCCAAACCCAAACTTTGCTCTTTTTGCCATGACTTGAGCGGCATTCAACCACAGACTTGTTTCGTTTGCCGAACTGAAAACTCGCATTCGCCTTACGGTGCCCGTGAGGGTTTTCACCAATAAAAGTCTCTCATTTTGATTTCTCTCAACTCTCTTCGCCTTACGGTGCCCGTGAGGGTTTTCACCAATAAGACTCTCTCATTTTCATCATCTTTCTTCTTGTACCGGAGTGTTGCCCCTGACATGAATCACTTTTAACTTGCTCGTATTGGCATGTCTTGAAGACTGATCGGAAGGTCTTTCTTTGGACCGTAATGCAGGGTTTTGGACGGGGTTTAGAAAAAAGGGTGTAAAAGGCTCAAAACAATTCAACATGGGTTCAAAATTACAACTTTCGAAATCAGCTCTCTTGCAACAACAACTTCTGCCCCAGTTTCTTTCTTGGGGAACTTTTGGATTTTGTTTTGGTGTGACTAAACCTCGGAGAGGCTGCCTACGTACCCTTTCGGGATCAAGTCAAACGTAGTTCAGGTCATAGGAACTACTTTGTTGTTGCGAACCCTTTCTTCCACTTTTCTTTTCTTTTCTTTTCATTCCCTTTCTTTTTTCTTTTCTTTTCTTTTATTTTGCTTTCTTCTCTTTATTTCTTTTCTCTTCTTTTCTTTTTCTCTTCTTTCTTTTTTCCTTTTCTTTTTTTTTCCTTTTCTCTTTTCCTTTCTTTCCTTTTCTCTTTTCTTCTCTTTCTTTTCTTTCCTTCTTTTCCTTTTTCTTTTCTTTTGGACTGTTCTTCTCGTTTCTCCGCTGTTCTTCCCGGCTCGTGCTTCCGAATTTTGTTATTGATTCCGAAAGAGGGGTACGAAAGAAACATAAAATAAGGCTCGAAAGGGGTAACAAAGGATAAAGTTTTTGGATAGCAGAACAAAATGCCGTTCAAAAATATGCTAATTACAGTGAAGTATAATTTGAACAAAGAAATCATACATAGTATCGCTTGACTGCATCAGAGTTGATAGCCATTTCTACACATTTTCCTTCCACATCTGTCAGATATAATGCGCCGTTGGACAACACTCTGGTTATAACAAATGGCCCCTGCCAGTTTGGGGGTGAACTTTCCTTTTGCTTCGGCCCAATGAGATAAGATGCGTCTCAACACCAATTGCCCTACTTCAAATTTCCGCGGACGCACCTTCTTGTTATATGCTTTTGCCATTCGTTGTTTGACATACTGCTGCCAATCTCTTTTCATCAATCAAACTTAATTGTTCCAAGCGAGATTTGACCCATTCAACATCATCAATTTCCGCCTCGGCTATAATCCGAAGGGATGGGATTTCAACTTCCGCGGGTATTACTGCCTCAGTGTCGTACACCAGTGAATAAGGAGTCGCCCCTACTGAAGTGCGAACGGTAGTGCGGTAGCCTAATAATGCGAAGGGTAACTTCTCATGCCATTGCCTGGACCCTTCCACCATTTTCCGAAGTATTTTCTTGATGTTCTTGTTAGCTGCCTCGACCGCTCCATTCGCCTTAGGACGATATGGGGTGGAATTGTGGTGCGTGATCTTAAACCGCTGATATGTCTCCGCCATCAGATGGCTGTTGAGGTTGGCACCATTGTCTGTGATGATTACCTTTGGGATTCCGAACCGACAAATAATATTTGAATGCACAAAGTCGACCACTGCCTTCTTGGTCACAGATTTGAAAGTTTTCGCCTCAACCCACTTAGTGAAATAATCAATGGCTACAAGAATAAACCTGTGCCCATTTGACGCTGCTGGCTCGATCGGTCCAATGACATCCATTCCCCAAGCAACGAAGGGCCATGGTGCCGACATTGTATGCAATTCAGATGGTGGAGAATGAATCAAATCTCCATGTACCTGACATTGATGACACTTGCGCACGAAACTGATGCAATCCCGTTCCATAGTAAGCCAATAATAACCTGCTCGAAGAATCTTCTTTGCCAATACATATCCACTCATATGAGGTCCACAAACTCCCGCATGTACCTTGGTCATGATAACTGTAGCCTGTTTAGCATCTATGTATCTTAATAAGCCCATATCTGGAGTTCTTTTGTACAACACTCCTCCACTGAAGAAAAATCCGCTTGCCAAGCGTTGAATCGCCCTCTTTTGATCCCCTATGGCCTGTGCGGGGTATACTCCCATCCTGAGGTATTCTTTGATATCATGGAACCACGACTCACCATCAAGTTCTTCTTCCACCATGTTACAATAGGCATGCTGATCTCGGACCTGAATCTGCAACGGGTCCACATAAGCCTTGTCTGGATGATGCAACATTGACGCCAAAGTGGCCAAAGCGTCAGCAACTTCATTATGAATCCTTGGAATATGCCTGAAATCTATTGACTGAAACCGTTGACAACGTTCATGCAAGCATTGCCGATACGGTATGAGCTTCAAGTCTCGTGTCTCCCATTCTCCCTGAATCTGGTGAACCAGAAGATCCGAGTCACCCATGACCAAGATTTCCTGGACACCCATGTCTATAGCCAATCTCAAACCCAAGATACACGCCTCGTATTCAGCCATGTTATTGGTGCAATAGAAACGAAGTTGAGCCGTAACAGGGTAGTGATGCCCTGTCTCAGAAATAAGTACCGCTCCTATCCCGACGCCTCTGGTGTTGGCAGCCCCATCAAAGAACAATTTCCATCCCGGCTTCTCGGTCTGTTCTAATTCATCAACATGCATTACCTCTTCATCAGGGAAGTATGTCTTCAAAGGTTCATATTCTTCATCGACTGGATTCTCGGCCAAATGATCAGCCAAGGCTTGTGCTTTCATTATAGTCCGGGTCACATAGACAATATCAAATTCCGTAAGCAAGATTTGCCACTTCGCCAGCCCCCTGTGGGCATGGGCTTCTGAAAAATGTACTTCAATGGGTCTAACCGAGAGATAAGATAGGTGGTATATGATGACAAGTAGTGTTTCAATTTCTGCGCTACCCAGGTTAAGGCACAACACGTCCTCTCAAGTTGAGTGTACTTCACCTCGTAAGATGTGAACTTCTTGCTGAGGTAGTAAATCGCCTGCTCTTTTTTTCCTGTGATGTCATGTTGCCCCAGTACACAGCCAAAAGAGTTATCCAAAACTGTCAGATAAAGGATCAAGGGTCTTCCCGGCTCTGGCGGGACCAACACAGGTGGACTGGCCAAATATTCCTTAATCTTGTCAAATGCTGCCTGACATTCATTCGTCCATCTGACCGCAGCATCCTTCTTTAGTAGCTTAAAGATAGGCTCACAAGTCGTTGTGAGCTGGGCAATGAACCTGCTGATATAGTTTAAACTCCCAAGCAAACTCATCACTTCTTTATTGCTCTTTGGCGGTGGTAGCTCTTGAATGGCCTTGATCTTGGACGGGTCTAACTCAATACCGCGTCGACTTACCACAAACCCCAACAGTTTCCCAGACGGGACTCCAAATGCGCACTTTGCTGGATTAAGCTTGAGATTGTACCTGCGGAGTCTCTGAAAAAACTTCCTCAGGTCCTTGACATGGTCACATTGCTTCCTTGATTTGATGATCACGTCGTCTACATAGACTTTAATTTCCCGATGTATCATGTCATGGAACATGGTAGTCATCGCCCTTATATATGTTGCTCCTGCGTTCTTCAACCCAAATCGCATGACCCTATAATAATACGTCCCCCAAGGCGTGATGAAGGCCGTCTTTTCCGCATCTTCCTCATCCATCAAAATCTGGTGATAGCCCGCGTAACAATCCACGAAGGAACCAATCTCATGCTTGGAACAATTGTCAATCAATATATGGATGTTTGGCAGTGGGAAGTTGTCTTTTGGGCTCGCCCTATTGAGATCGCGGTAATCAACGCACACTCTGGTCTTTCCATCTTTCTTTGGCACAGGCACAACATTAGCTAACCAGGTGGGATACCGTGTGACCCGGATGACCTTTGCATCAAACTGCTTGATAACCTCTTCTTTGATTTTCACACTGATGTCTGTTTTAAATTTCCTCAACTTCTGCTTGACAGGAGGGCATGCTGGGTCGGTGGGCAATTTGTGGACCACCAAGTCAGTACTCAAACCCAGCATATCGTCATACGACCATGCAAAAACATCTTTGTACTCAAACAACGCTTTTATTATCTCTTCCCTGAGCCGAGGCTCCAAATGGACACTTATTTTCGTTTCCCGTACATTGCCAGGATCCCCTAAATTGATTGCCTCCGTGTCATTCAGGTTGGGTTTGGGTTTTTCCTCAAATTGGCTTAATTCCTTACTGATTTCTTCAAAGGCTTCCTCATCATCATATTCTACCTCGTCATCACACTCAATCTCTTGTATTATTACTTCGGAGTTAAATTGGCGCTCAAGAGTAGGCCGAAGACTCCTCATGCATGACACATCAGTGAAACTAGCATAAAAGGGACTGTACAAAAAAAGGAAAAGAAAGACAAAATAAAGGCTATCAGGAATGAAAAAGAAAAGAAATTGCATTTCATTAGAATTTAAGATAACAAGGTTTAACTCATCCAAAACGGACGGAAACATAGCATCCGAATTACAACCTTGGAAATAACCCAGATTAAACTGAAAGGAAAATCAAAACTAACTACCAAGACTCCCTCCGGATAGGAAGAGGAGTAGCTTCCCAATTATTAAGCTTCGCATAGGGCCCCTCGGACTGTATGTCTGCCTTGCTTGGACCTTCTCCTGCCTCCAATACATTCACCTCGTCAAACAGCTTCCCAAACCTTTCGATTAGCTTCTCGTAGGGTTCAACCACAGAATTAGGCATCGCCGTTGCTAGGCGCTTCTTAGTACCGGGCCTGATGAAGGAACAGGAAAGGCGGGGAATAGGTTTTGGAAGGGTCCATGCTCTCCTTTTCATCTTTTTAGCTCGCCTTATGTCTGCGGCAGTGGGCTTGAAGCCTAGACCAAAAGTATCCAGATTTCCAGGCAGAGATACTGGTTGTGTAATGCCTTGCAAAGATGCCCCCAAACCTTTTCTGGGCACGAATCCACTCTTTATCATTTCTGATGCCACCATGACAGATGCAGCAGCTACCTTTGGCACAGGAATACGCTCTCCCTCCGGGATCTTTTCAACGGGTACCGTGTCCAACACCTGATACACCCACGGACCTTTGTCATCCTCAGCTTCTGTGAAAGGCATAATGGCATTACACGAACTATCCTCCCCATACACCACAATTTCTTGCCGGTCCCACTCGAATTTGACCATTTGGTGCAAAGTGGATGGCACTGCTTTCGCCGCATGGATCCAGGGTCGGCCTAGCAAGAGATTGTAGGAAATAGCCATGTCGAGCACCTGGAACTCCATAGTAAATTCCACCAGTCCTATCGTCAATTCCAACACTATATCTCCAACTGTATCCTTGCCTCCTCCATCAAATCCCCGCACACAGATGCTATTCTTATGGATTCTCTCACTTTCCACCTTTAACTTTTCCAGAGTGGAGAGAGGACAGATGTTTGCACTGGACCCGTTGTCAATCAGCACTCGGGTGACCACAGAGTCTTCACATTTCACCGAGAGGTAGAGTGCTCTATTATGCTCGGTGCCTTCCAAAGGCAACTCATCGTCAGAAAATGTGACCCTGTTGACCTCAAAAATCTTATTCGCTATTTTCTCCAGATGATTCACAGAAATCTTTTCAGGAACATGGGCCTCATTCAGAATTTTCATCAATGCTTGGCGATGTTCATCCGAGTGGATCAATAGTGACAACAATGAAATCTGTGCCGGCGTCTTTCTTAACTGTTTTAGAATGGAATAATCCTGTGCCTTCATCTTCTTCAGAAATTCCTCCGCTTATTCTTCAGTTACGGCCCTTTTCACCGGTACTAGATTATCCTTGGCTGTCTTAGCTTTTCTCAACTCTTCAGGGGCAAAACATCTTCCTGAACGAGTCAATCCGTGTGTTTCACAGACTTCTTCTTTAACTTCTTTCCCCTTATACATCACTGTTACTCGGTCGTAATTCCATAGGACGGCCTTTTCATTGATTACTGGCAACTGCGTCACCGGCTTGATGATAACCGGCTCTATGCGAGCCCCTTTCACAGTCACAATGGGTTTGACAGCTACCCCTGGCACCACCACCTTAGCTGCAACATTGCTCAAAGGCTCCTTCTTTATCACTGCAACTAGCTTGCTAACTGTCTCCTCCACTTTGGTCATTGCCCTCCCACTGGTTAGTTTCTCATCTGATCTATTTTCACTTGCCCTGATCATCATTACGGTCTGTGAAGGCTTCTTGTATTCTCCTTTCTGTACGAGCTCGATCATATGGGCCTCATGATGGGTTGGCAATGGATTTTGAGTGATGTTGGGCGTCTCTGGGGCCTGCACTTTAATCCGGCGGGTATCAATAAGCTCCTGGATGGCCGTTTTCAAATGCCAGCATTTTTCTGTATCATGTCCCAGAGCACCCGAGCAGTACTCGCAACTCACCGAATGGTCCAGGTTCCTTGGGGGAGGATTTGGAAATTTAGGTTCGATTGGATCCAACATGCCCAACTGTCTCAATCTGTGGTACAAGCTGGTGTAAGATTCGCCCAACGGAGTGAAAGACTTCTTCTTCTGCAACCTATCATTCTTAGCTGCGGGGCTGGGTCGAAAACCGGTTCCAATGGGGTTTTTGTAGGCTCTCGGGGGTGGGTAGGTGCTTTGAGTATGGTAAGCGTTTTGTGGTGTAGGTGCACGCCATTGGGGAGGAGGTTGGGGGTATGTTCGGGTATGGTGTACAGAGAAGTGTGGGACAGGAGGTGGGTAGCAATGTTGTGGAGGGCCATATGGGGTGTGTGGGTAGGTTTGTGGATGGGGTCGAGGTTGGTGATAGTATGGTGATGGGCCCCTGGACCAAGTTCTCGATTCCACTACTGCAACATCTTCTTTCTTTTTCTTCCCCAATACTCCTCCAGTGCCACTTTAGATAGCCTGGGTGGTTGCTTTGATAGCCGAATAACTCATAATTTTATTAGACTTAAGACCCTCTTCGACCATGCTACCCATTTTCACAACCTCATTGAAAGATTTGCCGACTGCCGACACCAAATGACCATAATAGGTAGGATCCAAAGCCTGTAGGAAGTAATCGACCATTTTGCTTTCCCTCATGGGAGGATCGACTCTTGCTGCTTGTTCTCTCCACCGGAAATCGTACTCCCGAAAACATTCCCCTGGCTTCTTCTCAATTTTGGTCAGCGATAGACGGTCTGGGACGATCTCTAGATTATACTGGAAGTGGCACGCAAAAGCTTGGGCCAAGTCATCCCAGGTGTACCACCGGGCCTAATCTTGCCGCGTATACCATTCCAGGGCAGCTCCGCTAAGACTCTGGCTAAAGTACGCCATCAATAACTCATCCTTTCCTCCAGCTCCTCTCATCTTACTGCAAAATCCCCTAAGATGGGCTACAGGATCACCATGTCCATCATACAAATCAAACTTTGGTAATTTGAATCTGGCCGGCAGCTGGACATCGGGAAACAAGCACAAATCTTTGTAAGCTACGCTCACTTGACCTCCGAGCCCTTGCATGTTTCTGAATGACTGTTCTAGGCTCTTGACCTTTTTCCTCCTGCTCTGGGTTTTTGGGAGGCTTTTCTTCTTCAGCTGTGAAATCAATGCGGGGAGTATAAGGGCATGGTTCTGGTGGTTTGAAGGTGGGTTCAGGTGGGTAATAGTGATTTTCCTGAGTTTGGAATAGGGGTTTGCTGGAGGATCTGTGTAATGTGACGGGTGGAGGGGCCACAAACACTGGAGTAATTGGCGGTGGAGGACATGGGATTTGTTTTGGTGGTGGAGGCGGTGGTGTTTGGGAAGTGATTGCGTAGTATTGCTGGTAAGTGGGGAAGGCCGGAGAGGAGTTCACTGTGGGAGGATCTTGTGGTTGAGCTAGTGGCGGGATGTAGGCAGGGTTAGCAGGATAGGCTGGTAATTGGTGTCCCTTTGACCAGGCCTGGTACATCTCGGCCATCTGTTGCTTCAATTTATACATCTCCTCTTTCATAGCATTAACATCTACTACCTCTTCTTCCCTAGACGGATCAACAATGCTTGCTTCTAGCTCTGAATTGACCATTTTTGATGTATCCTTGGAGCGGGTGTTGTATGGATGGGTAGCCAGAATGCCAGTCAACTTAACCACTTACCTGGACTCATCATCAACAACAACTTTGTTAGCAGTTAGAGCATTAACAAATAGATAACCGCACATTTTGGAATGAATGCACCTAAACAGTGTTCCTATTATGCATTTGCTCGACTGCTTGCGTCATCCCGACTTTCCTTATTTCCGACTGCGGCTTTCCTTTTATTCCTGCTCTTGTTTCTTTTTTGTTTCTTTTGTTTCCTTTGTTGTGGTTTCGTATTTTTCTTTCTCTCTTTTGTTTTTCTTTGGCTCTCTTTCTTTTCATCTTTGGTTCTTTTGTGTTTACACTTTTCTTTATTTAGTTATGGTCGGATCCTATGGAAATTGCCTACGTATCACGAATCAGACCAAGTGTAATAAATGCAAAATAGAAGCAAAAAGTTTTTTTTTGGAATTTTCAATTTCACTGATAACAAACACTTTGATTACAAGGACTCGAGACTGACGCATTAAGACAACTAATAGACACCAAAATGACAAGAAGAACTCAAAACTCTACCAACATTATTCTACTTCAAAATGGAAATGCAGACTGACTCGAAAAGGAAATACAGACCCAGACGACTGACAGACTCTAGTAAAAGGAAATACAGACTCAAATGACAATCATGAATACATTAAAGCTCCTGGTGCCCGCGGGACATCGTTCGGTCTCGCCGCGGGCCTATATGCAAGTTCCCCTTGAAGTCTGTCCAGGTCACTCATTATCTGCTTCACAAATATCATTACTGATGCAAAGAAGGTAGTATGAGTCATGTTCTCGCACATTTGGCATTTTCTGGTAATGTACTATGTCTACGCTGGTTCAAATCCAGCTCGGCCCAATAATTCGCCAATCCGCCATGAGATGATATAACCCCCTTTGTACTTCAGAAATACCCGATCCGGAGATAAAAAAGAATCAAATTTTCTGCTAGATCCCGTATTTCCCTGGGTATTGTAGTTCAATTGGTCAGAGCACCGCCCTGTCAAGGCGGAAGCTGCGGGTTCGAGCCCCGTCAGTCCCGATGGATCCAATAAATATATCAATAAATCTCTCCCTTTTTATGAATTTTATGAAGGGGACCGGGGGCAGAATTTCATTGTCAAAGCAAAGGGGAAATCCTTATTTCTTTTTTCTTTCCTTTTGGTAGGAGAAAGACATATGCGGTTGGATTAGTACAATTATTGGTAGCATTATAGTCAGTATTCCAAGAAATGCTGGCTTTTTCGATTGCCCCCGATGCATGTAATGGAATCGAGTACTATACCTTTTTGAGGCGCGCATACACAAGGGGAATTCCTTTCTTGTCCAATACAAAATTTAATATAAGANAGGTCTCGGACCTGTTTTTCTAGTTCTCCTATTTTTGCCCTGTACTCATTTTCTTTGGCTAGCCAGGCCCACTGCTCTTGCGATGATTCGGCAAACTCCTGAAGGTGAGGTCTTTTGGTTGGCCTTCCGAATGCGACTTCTCTTCTGTACCAAGCCTGATAATCAGGTGACACTTCTCCCTTAGCTCGATCCCGAACGCAAGTATTTGCCGCCAAATATTGACACTCGCTCCAGACCTGGCGAACCCTTGCTTCAGGGAACTGGCCATCGGGGCCAATCTCAACCACTTGCAAACTAAGATCATCGTCCCTCGGCACTATCTGGCATCTCCCGAGTTGCCTCAACACCTGATATGGAGCGTAAGGCTGAATGCTTCTAAGACCCATCAGGAGGAAATGCGGCCTTGCCGCTGGCATATATATGATTTCATCAACGGGCAACCATCCAAGTATCCACTCTATTTGACTAGCAGTGAGGGACCGAAAATATGTTGTCCAGCCCGTGAATCCTTCAGGCATGCTGACCCCTTTAACCCTTGTGTTGAACTCTTCTATACATGTTTTCTCTGAAGAACCATAGCTTAAAAACTGAGGACGATGGCACAGATGCTCGGTCATCCACATTTGCAGCAGTAGATTGCACCCTTCGAAGAAATCTCCCCCGGCTTTGCAAGCTGTAAGGGCACGGAAGATGTCAACTAGTATCATAGGCGCAAGAGTACTTTTGGCTTGAGTCATTAGAGTACTGACGACCCCGGCTATCTTTATATCAATATTCCCGTCTTTCCTTGGAAATACCACAAGCCCTAGAAATGCCACCATAAAAGCGAAATGCCTATGCTCCTCCCATTTTTGGCGGTTCCCTTTGCTATATATTTTGCTTTCCGGGTTGTTGAACCCCCCGATGTGGCCATATCTGTGATATATGAATTGCGGAGCACAAAAACCATTTGCCAGGTCTGTGTTATGAATCGTCCTGCTTATCTTCAAAAAGTCTAGAAATCTGTGCATGGCTACAGTTCTCGGGGCAACTAAATACTTATGCCTTAAAGAGACTTCATCTTTTCCGATGTAGCCGGCTATTTCCTCTAGCGTCGGGGTAAGCTCAAAGTCCGAAAAATGGAACACGTTGTGTGCAGGGTCCCAACATGTGACCAGTGCTCTGATGATATCTCCTCGAGGCACAATCTCTAACAAACCAGTAAGCCCTTTCAAATATTTCTTGACTTCATCTTGCCCTTCTCCTCCTAAATCATTCCACCACAGACGTAACTCCAAAGGGAATTTATGCAGGATTGAGAATGGTTCATTTCGAGTCGTGCTCATCCTGCACATTTATTAAGGCGATTTAATCACTTATTTTGACCTAGAGGAAAAATGACACTTTTTTTGCATTCGAATTTTTAATTTCAAAATGAAAATTGGTTTAGCAGATACGGCCTTTCAGCACTTCGGGAGAAGATTTTAAGGCTGTGCCCACTAATCACCAAAAATGACACAAGGTGGCTGTTCTTGCAAAGACAGCCTTCCGGCGCCCTTTTAGGGACATTCGGCTATTTCTGACAAGAATGGCCATCACCTGACTTATTTATGATGAAAATTAAAATTTTGGTATTTTTGACTATTTTTGAAAAAGGGTGGTTGGACCCGATGAGGGTTGCCTACGTATCTCACATCCGGTGAGAATCAAACCAGCGTAGCTCGGTTAAATAAACTAGTTATTTTCAAAAACAAAACTCTTTTTGTATTTTCTTTTCAACATCTTGAAAATAAAAACCCTTTTGTGTTTCCCTTCACGAACTATTTCTAGGAAAATAAAAACTATTTGTTTTGCTTTTCGATAAAAAATAAAAAAAATATTTTTGTTTTCCTTTTCCATTGACATCAAACACTTCTCTTATTTTCTCAAAAATCCGGCAGAGTTTCGGCACTACTTGGACATTGGTTTTTGCTAAATCATGTAATTAACTTTCTACACTATTATTTCTTTTCACTTTTCCCACATATTCAAGCCGGTCAGCATGTGAGTCCGAGACAAATAAATGCGACACGTAAAATGCATCATGGTGGTCTTTCATGTCCGGTTACCTGTCCTAGACGGACCCAACCCCTGTGTTGAGTCCCCTAAGTCATATGCACGTTATGCAAATAAACGCTCCTACTAGGGATCCGGCATGGAGTCAAGTTATTCTAAGTTCAAAACCTGGGTATATGTTCTAGACTGTGTACCCGAGCGGACAACTCGAGTCGAGGAGGGGGCTACGTACCGGGAACCAAAAGGCCATCCGGCTTAGTAACTTGTCCGGCTTCTTTCTTATTTCAAGGTATCACACTAACAGAATAGGGAGTCTCGACCAGCGAGCACATCCCCGGAGATGAGAAGAGAAGGGTTTCGTAGCAGTTTTATATATACAGTTCATATAATATCAAAGCGGTAAAAAGCATTTAGCACATAAGGCATGAAACATGTAAGAAAATCAGATAAAGCCAAACACAACAATATATCTAAGCTCGAATTCTGAACCCACAACCGAAGTTCTGGGTTCTTGTCCCCAGCACAGTCGCCAGAGCTGTCACACCTCCTTTTTCGCTACTACACCCCCGGAAGGGCATATAGGAGTTTTTCCACTTAAAGGACAATCGGAACGGGATTTATTATTAAGATTCAGAGTCGCCACTTGGGAGGTTAATGGTGTCCCAAGTCACCGGTTGAATCCCGAACCGAGGAAATTATGACTCTGTTAACAGTCCGCGAACCAGAAGTCCGGGTAAGGAATTCTGTTAACACGGGAGAAGGTGTTAGGCATTCCCGGGTTCCATGGTTCTAGCACGGTCGCTCAACTGTCATACTTGGCTTATTCATTTGATTTTAATACATGTTTTGACCTATGTGCTTTTTAACTTTGAACCGTTTTTATTATTATTATTTTAAGGGAATTGCAACGTCGTGAAAACATGTCTTGAATCACGTCACATAAATGCACCCGCGATTTTGACGCATTTCGACTTCGTTGAGATTTGGATTTGGGTCACATAAATTTGCACCCGTATTTAAGTAGGTAAGATTATTAAAAACGCGCCTAAAGAGACTAACGCGTTATTATCTTTGGGGAAGGCCATGAAATTCGCTAAACGGCCCGTCCCGGAATCTAAGTATTATAACCATTTATTGAGGGCCCCGCGATTTTGTATTTTTATTTGGCAAGGCTCGTCTCATTTTATTTTAAAAGGACAAGCCTAAAAGCAACTATGGTTTTCTATTTTTGTTTTTGTCTATACAAATAAAGAAAAGATCCTAATTAATTATTATTGTAAATTTCAGGCCTCGAGTTCAAACCCGAGTTCAAACAAAAAAGGGGGGGACTCTAGTCCTGGGCCAAAGAGCCCAAGCCACGCCATAGACATTGGGCCGGAAACAGCCCAAATCAGATAAGCTAAACAAACGCGTAGGGAACGGCTGATCGAGTCTGGAGTTGGCAATCCAACAATTAGTTTAAACATTTGCCTACAGAATTGTCTCAAACTTCTCATGGGTGGGCTCCACACTTGTAACAAAGGAATTCAATATGCACCTAGTCAAATTAACGCAGTGTTATCCGATTGAGTTTCAGCTTTATGCCCAANAATTATTTCAGGCCCAAGTGACATTTTGTCTGATTATGTGGGCCCTGTCGTTGAGCCCAGTAACAAATGCAAACTACCGTAGAACTCAATGGTCGATTGATGATCAAGGGTTGAACTTGCCAAATAACGCTGCTACAGACAGGCTAAATTAAACAGGCATTGACAGTGGTGTAATTTGCAAGCAACGACTAAAAACGAGTCTGCAACTCAAATTTAAAAGCAGGTTCTAGCTGAACGTCTAAACATGCAAAGGGGACGGGATTCTTCATTTTTGTTTTATTTCGTTTTTGTGAATGAAACAGTACTGTAACCTGTATTTCACTCTAATATCTAAACTACCAACTAATTAACATATTCCTCTTTATCTAGCTAAATCAATTATCATACATCCATATTAAGTCATGCGAAATAGGATTATAGTTCAGTTATGCATACCAGCAATTCGAAACAGGCAAGATAAGCATCAAACCAACCTATGAGCCTAACATAATCTACCACTAAACTCAGCTTTATAGTTCAGTCATATAGTCTATTTACAATAGTTTTAACAGTCCAAAATAGTCCTAATTATACATCCAATCCAGTCCAATCTTCATTTTAAAAATCAAATGTTATAACTGCTGAACTATGCGAATACTTCAAAATACAAGAAGCTAATGACAGCAACTTCAGCAGGGTCAATCGTCAACTTTCATTCCCATGTTTGCTTGATAAAATACAATAGATCAGCATTTAGATTATGTACCTGGAATTTACAATAATGAGAAGGAGCAGTCAGTAACAATTGAGCAATCAGCAGTAGGATTCAGCAGCTCAAGACAGCTTTCGAACTCAATACATCATCACATAGCCCAGGATTGAATTATTAGGAGAATAACACCACAAACAATTTGAAATTAAGCCTAGGAGATGCTTTCTGAACTTTAGCAAGTAGAAACAACCCAGAACACACTCGTATGACCTCAAATTTATTCAAAACTGAGCTAGAACTTGAATCTAACTTCAAACAAAGCAATGTAACAGTTTTTTTGGATTTTTACTGGATTTTGTGTTTGTTTTTGGATTTTCTGCAGAAACTAAGATCTAAAGCTGAAATTTGAGCTCTTTAATGAAATAGTTTTTTTTTTAGTTTTCTGGAGTTTTTGATCTAGGATCTAAAGGAATTTGAACTTCTATTGTTTTAAAATTCAAATTCAGGCACAGATCTGCAGAGAGGATTTTGGGGGAATTTTTTTTTTGGGTTCAAATCTTTTGGGGATTTTCAGATGTTGAAAATTTGCTTAACAAGGCGGTAGGGATTGCCTTTTATAGGCAAAACTAAGGGAAGTTTTCAGATTTGACATTTACCCCCTTAGTCTCTCTTCTATTTTTCAGATTTTACTTAATTAGTCCCTTATTTGTTGACTTGTTGCTCAAGTCACTGCACTAAGTTATTAAAACTCTAATTGGAACCCCATCTAGAATGTTCTAGGGGTTTCCAAATCAGTTATTTACAGGGTTCCCTATCTATTGAATTCCCCATATTACCCTTGCACTAATCTGAAATAACTAAGTCTAGTCAAACTAACCCCCATCCTTCTTACCTTAGTCAAATCACTATGGTTAAGTGTTTAACAGGAGCTGAAAAATTCAGCTAAGTCTAAACCAATCCTAAAATTAAAATAATCACTCAAGCTAACTAATCAAAGCATGACAATTAATTCTAACTAAGCATTTAACCCAAACTGAATTTATTCACTAAACCAAACAGCAATTCAAATGAAATTGAAACTAATGTCAAATTATCATTAACAGTCATGAACTACCCAAACCAAGCACAAAATCAAAGCATCAATTAACATGGAGAAAAATTAATCAAATGAAGAAGGATCTTAAGAACAATCAGAACAAACTTAAAATGAACCTAGAATACTGAACAAGAACTTCATCTAAACTAATGACAAAATTAAAAGAATAAATTCATGCTATTGATTATCAGTGAATTAGAACTCAAACAAACATGAAAACGAACAAATAAGAACAGAGGAAAACGAATTCAATTACTGATTCTAGACGGATTGTCAAACAAAACGAAAAGAACAAAACCTAAATTAATTAATCATGAAGAAATGACGGTCGTGGAGGAAAAACTAATTTAAATAACAAAAAAAAAAACAAAGAAAACTCACCTATGAAGTTCTAGGGTTCTGCTGCTTTGTGATCTAAAATTCGGGCAATTCCAGCGATATTTGAAGGAATCCAATTGGGGGCTCGTGAAGAGGAGGATGAGAGGAGTATGGGGTGTAATTTTGGAAAAGTTTGGAAGGCGGCGGCGCCGTGGGCGGCGGAGGCGGCGCCTAGGGTTTGGGTTATTTGACAAATTTGACGGGGATTTGGGGGAAGTGAAGGGCGGATTTGTGACGAGGATGACGAGGAGGTATTCTGGTGTAATTTTGGGGTCGTTTGGTGACCGGCCGCCGTCGTGAGGCGATTTCTGGCGGCGGTCCGAGGCGGTAGACGGTGGTCCCTGAGAAAGGGTTAGGGGAAGTGAGGGAGACGGACTTGGGGGGGGGGTAAGGTTAAGACACTTTTATATTAAATAATCCCCACTTCCCAGCCGTTGGATCAAAGATCCTCGACGACTGGGATTGCTTCGTGAAAAAATGCCGTCGTTTTGGTTCCTGGGGAGATTGGACCGGATTATGGGGTGGGTTTGGGTTGGACTGGGGCGGAATTTGGGTGGTTTTGGGCTGGTTTTGGCTAAATTGGCCCAATTCCAAATTTAACAAACTCATTTCAATTGTAACTATTTTATCTTCTTTCTTTTTTTCTTTTTTTTTATTTGTTTTTATTTAGCTCATTTTCTGATTTTGATTTTATTAAATGCTAAATTAAAATGCAAACTAAAACACATTAAAACTAAAATGCAAACTAAAACACATTAAAACTAAAAATGCAAAAAAAAAAAAAAGACCATTTTTGTTATTTTCCTTTTCCTAAAAGTAACTCAACTACTAATTAATCCTAAAATGTGAAATTAAATTCTAAATGCAAATGCCAAGTATATTTTTATACTTTCATATGAATTAAAATGACAAATAAAATGCAAACAATTAACCTAAAATGTCACAAAAATCCACAAAGTTGCAAATATAATGAAGGAAATCATTTTGTTTGAATTTTGGGAATAATTTACGTAGGGCAAAAATCACGTGCTCACACCAGCAGGTGAAGAATGAGCACTAGCGCCCGAGTGGGTTGCTTTAGCAGATAGAGATTCCGGAGTGGAAATGGGAGCGCATCACCTTGGACTTTGTGTTTGGACTCCCACGGACCTTGAAGAAGTTTGATTCCATTTGGGTCATTGTGGATCGACTGACCAAGTCTGCTCATTGCATTCCTGTGTGTACCACTTATTCGTCAGAGCGGTTGGTGGAGATTTATATCAGGGAGATCGTCCGTTTGCATGGTATCCCAGTTTCTATCATTTTAGACAGAGGTACCCAGTTTACATCGCGGTTCTGGAGAGCCGTGCAGCAGGAGTTAGGCACTCGGGTGGAGTTGAGCACAGCATTTCACCCCTAGACGGACGGACAGTCCGAGCGCACTATTCAGATTCTTGAGGATATGCTCCGTGCGTGTGTGATTGAGTTTGGAGGGTCTTGGGATCATTTCTTGCCATTGGCGGAGTTTGCTTACAACAACAGTTATCAGTCCAGCATTCAGATGGCGCCGTATAAGGCTTTATATGGTAGGAGGTGTAGATCTCCGGTGGGTTGGTTTGAGCCGGGTGAGGCCAGGCTATTGGGCACAGGGTTGGTTCAGGATGCATTGGAGAAGGTTAAGATGATTCAGGATAGACTCCGCACAGCCCAGTCCAGACAGAAGAGTTACGCGGACAGGAAGGTTCGTGATGTTTCATATATGGTTGGTGAGCGGGTTCTGTCGGGTTTCACCTATGAAAGGCGTCATGAGGTTTGGGAAGAAAGGAAAGCTGAGTTCGAGGTTTATTGGCCCTTTTGAGATCCTGAGGCGAGTTGGGGAGGTTGCTTATGAGCTTGCCTTACCTCCCAGTTTGGCCGGAGTTCATCCGGTATTCCATGTTTCGATGCTCCGGAGATATCACGGTGATCCGTCGCACGTGTTGGATTTCAGTTCAGTCCAGTTGGACAAGGATCTAAACTATGTTGAGGAGCCAGTGGCTATTTTGGACAGGCAGATCAGAAAGTTGAGGTCAAAGAACATAGCTACAGTGAAGGTTCAGTGGCGGGGTCAGCCGGCCGAGGAGGCGACTTGGGAGACCGAGCAGGATATGCGCAGCAGCTACCCTCATCTTTTCACTACTTCAGGTACGTTCTCTATGCTCGTTCGAGGACGAACGAATGTTTAAGTGTAGGAGGATGTAACGACCCAGCCGGTCGTTTTAGGAATTTACGCCCCGATCCCCCATTAACTGCTTCCCCTAAGTTCATTTCTGCTATTTTGGTTTGTCGCGACGTTCGATGTTAGGATTCGGAGTGTTTTGGGGACACTTACTCCCTAAATGAGAGATTAAGTGTTGAAAAATGATCCGTAGTCGGAACAGTGTGAAGATGACCTCGGGATAGAAATCTGATGGCTCTGTTAGCTCCGTTAGATGACTTCGGGGTTGGGAGCGTGTTCGGAATGTATTTTGGAAGTCCGTAGCTCATTTAGGCTTGAAATGCCGAAGTTTGCATTTTTGATGTTTCCGGTCCGATAGTGAGTTTTTGATTCGAGGGTCGGAATGGAATTCTGGAAGTTGCAGTAGCTCCGTCATTTCATTTGGGATGTGTGTTCAAAATTTCAGGTCATTCGGACGTGTTTGGGTTAGGTTTTTGATCGAAAGAGTATTTGGAAGAAATTTGAAGTTCTTAGGCTTGAATCATTGATTAAATCGGGTTTCCGGTGTTGATTTAGGTGTTTTAAGGATTGGTACAAGTTCAGATAAGGTATTGGGTGGTATTGGTGTTTTTGGTTGAGGTCCCGGGGGCCTCAGGATGATTTCGGGTGGTTGACGGAAAATTTTGAAGTTGAATGAATTGGTGAAGGTTCTGTCATCTGGTATTTCCGCTTCTGCGGCTTGGGAATCGCGGAAGCGGAGCCGCAGAAGCGGCTAGACCACCGCAGGTGCGGTTTAAGACCGCAGAAGCGGAACTCTTGGCTTTAATGAAAAACCGCAGAAGCGGTGAGTTGGTCCGCAGAAGCGGGACCGCCGATGCGGTCCCTTGTCCGCAGAAGCGAAAACACCTGTTCTGATATAGAAAATTCGAGGGTTTGATTTCATAAGTTAGAAAAATCGAATTTAGCTCGAGGAAGGGCAATTTTCAGAGGGTTTTGAAGAGAAGACCATTGGGTAATGTTTCTTTGATGCCTCCTAGATATATTACATCATTTTGTAGTTAAATCCATCATTAAAATTCGAATTTGGGATCAAAATTGGAAGAAAATGGGTAAAACTTCTTAGACCAAATTATTGGGTTTTGAGCGAGCATTTGACCTCCGAATTGGGAGATTTTTATATGGTTAGACTCGTGGGAGTACGAGGGTTCTGAAAATGTAAAAAATTATTCGATTCCGAGACATTGGTCTGAAGGGCATTTTGGTCATTTTACCTAATTTCACGTCGTAGCTTTGAATTAAATAGCAAAACTAGTTATTTGCGATGTTATTTATAATGTAATTGAATTGAATAGATTTGGGCCATTTGGAGTCGGATACTCGTGGCAAAGGCGTGATTTCTAGTTGATTTTGGAGCCGATTCGAGGTAAGTGGCTTGTCTAACCTTGTGTAGGGGACCTTTCCCCTTAGGATTTGTTATTTGGCATTTGAAGTGCCTTGTACGTGAGGTGACGAGCGCGTACTTGAGCCAATTGTCGAAAATCCAGTTTTTACTTAAGATATTGAGATTGAGTTTCTTTCATATTTGTTTTGTTCTACTTGCAATTATGACTTGTGCTAGATTAGGAAAGCATGATTAGTTGCTTTAACTTGCCTAATTGCTTAAGTTTTCTTGACTGAACTATGTGAAGCATGCTAGGCCAGTACTCCCTGTTGCTTGTCTTTTTGTACTTCACTACTGTGTATCTTCTGGTTGTGATTGCGCATTACATTGGGACTACGGATGTGGGATTCCGGTAGCTCCCCCCTTGTTTGTTTACTTTGGGACTGCGGGTTCGATTCCCGATAGATCCCCCTGCACTTTTACTTTGGGACTGCGGGTTAGATTCCCGATAGATCCCCCTGCACTTTTACTTTGGGACTGCGGGTTCGATTCCCGATAGATTCCCCTGCACTTTTACTTTGGGACTACGGGTTAGATTCCTAATAGATTCTCCCTGCATATTGATGGTTGGACTACGGGACGGTATCCCGGGAGATCCTTCGGATTGGTACATGAGTTGGACTACGGGACGGTATCCCGGGAGATCCACTGGGCAGTTGAGAAAAGGGCTACAGGACGGTATCCTGGGAGACCCTCATTGTTATCATTGATATTGAGTTGTATTTACTCTGTGTTTACTCTGTTCTTTTGTAGTCGTTTTTGTCTCATTGGCCTGCCTTATCTCACTGCTGTACTCATTATTTCTGTCAGACTTTCATACTGATTATTATTATATTTTGCCTCAGTAGGACCCTGACTTTCCTCGTCACTACCCAACCGAGGTTAGGCTTGGCACTTACTGAGTACCGCTGTGGTGTACTCATGCCCTTCCTGCGCATGTTTTTCATGTGCAGATTATCCAGGTGCCTCTACTCAGGCGCACTATCCTTGAGGCGAGGAGATACACGGAGACTTCGAGGTATATCTGCCGCGCCGCAGACCAGGAGTCTCTATTCTGTTCCAGCTTTAGTATTTAGTTATTTCCTTTTCTCCCATTTGTCTAGATATTCGGGAGTTAGAGCAGCGTACTATGTTTCTGTTAGCCTGTGGTTCCGGTGAGTTTCCGGATTTTGGGATTGAGTTGTAGACTTCCGCATTTCTTTTGAGTTGTATAGGCCTAGCGACCTTATATGCAGTTACTATTTAAATATGTTTAGCTTTAATTATTTATTCCGCAAGTTAAGTTGCTAAATTTTCGCATTGTTAGGCTTATCTAGTTGTAGGAACTAGGCGCCATCAAGACATGTTCATGGAGGGTTAACTAGGATCGTGACACATAAACACAAGAAGGAAGTAAAGTATTTTTGGTATTGGCAAACTTCTCGTCAAAAAGATTGTCCTAATGGAATGCTTTTGCTTAATGAAGCATTTGGAATGAATTAACCAATCCTTGTTTTAATTGTTTGGTCAGAACGTTTCTTGTCTCTTGTCCAAGAATGAAAATGAGAAACATTTCTTGTCTTTGTCCAAGTATAAAATGGATAAGACTTTGAAATTACATCTTTTCCTATATAATTCCAAGTGTCCATAGGTAGCCACCTAAGCAAATAAGACCCTTAGTCATTTCTTGGGTTGTGGCTTCTTGCCACGTGTAATTCCTATCCACTTATTGGTTAATGGGTAATGTCTTGTTACCGGATAATTAATCAATTACCCACAATATCAAGAATTATTCGTACTTACTTAAAATATTACTCGCTTTTAACATACCTTGTACACCTTATTATCATGGCCATGTAGTTCCTTGTATGGCACTAGTCCATAAATACCAGGTATTTTAGCTCGGGCCGTATTTTATCCCAAAATATCAAACTTTGACAAAATCCGTTTTCTTATACTTGCTCCCCCTTTCACCTTCATGAATTTACTAATCACTTGTGAAATTGCAAAATTCTTATAATCCTCAAATAATCTTTTCTTTGGACCGATGTCAATTACCTTACGATAAATTCAAAGCACAATACTACAGGGTGCAACATCGTCGCAACTTAACACTGTGAAGCGTAACATCACTGTAATATAGTACTGCAGGGTATAACATCGTCGTAATATAATACTGGGGGACATAATATTGACGTAATATTGCGGGGCGTAACATCATCCCTCCTTTGGAACATTCGTCCTCGAATGTTGATTGATACTCTTATCATTTTCGTAACTTATAGCTTTTGTGAATACATTAATACTCTTCTTGCCATTCAAGCAGTTGCTCTGTGAATAAACCCAAAGTCTAGGGGATTCCCCCCTTTAGTCTTTTTGCTCATATCATGACCTGTGGTCGAAATCTTCCTAATCTTGCAACATTTGTTACCTCTTGTCATGCAGTATGTATGACCCTGGATTTATAGGTGCACTTATGTAATTCATCTTTCCTTTTTCCCATTTAACTCTTAGTCAATCTCTGAGCCTTACTTTGTATATGCAAGGCTTAATAGGATGCCTCTCGGGACTCTATAGGTGTACTGAAATCCTTTGCTCGATACTTTGTCGAACTTCCGAATATGGCCATATCTTATTTCATAGATCTGTTTATCCATTCATATGACTTTACTGCATTTCCATGGGTTATACTATACCATAATTGTTTTTTTTTTACTTCAATCTATCTTTACTGAGGTATGCTTACCAAGCTCCCAGTTCCTTTTGTTACCTATCCTTTAGGTATAAATCTCAGTCCTTCAATGCTCCTTCATTACCGTTCGTCTTAAGAATCATGGCCTAATCTCATGTCATACTTTGTAACTTGTATTTGAAAATTGTTGATTCGCCTCAATGTTGATCTATAATCCTCTACTTGAAGACTTGAAGTAATACATTACCGCTAGGGCTTACATTCCATCGAGGAATATTTGAAGTGATTTTCTTGATCCACCTAGGGGTGATACTGTACTTCAATGACCGTATTTTATAGCATCCTAAGGTGAATCACTTGTGTGGGTATTTTAATCTCGTACAAACCATGAAATCCTCTTCAAATCATTACTCACTCGAAGATCTAAACGTCATCCTTTATCCATCACAATTACACCCTTATTGTACTATCAGGGCAGCATTTCATCTTTTCTAAATGCTACTAGTCTTAGAGTCATTTGAGTTTATTCAGACTATAATGATATTTCTATAAATTTAGAGAAACCATTAGCTCTTCTTGTTTTCATGGGCTTAATCCCGAGGACTTATCCATTTATACTACTTGCAATCTTTCTTCAACTTGCTTGCACCATATATTTCCTTATGTCATTCTGGGACATCAAGTGAGACGTCACATCGTCTTTAAATTTTCTATACTCTTTTAACTACACCTCTCGATAAATAGAAACCATAGGCTGGAAGATATATCACTAACGATGCCGCTATCATTCCTGGATATTGAATCCCCGTTCTTATAACCTTCTATCCGAAGTATGGACTATTCACAACTTTCTGCCTTTTAGTACCTCGTATGTTGTTCATTTTTACCTTACTTACTTAAAATTCCGTATCATATCTTCTATCTCTTTCATAACCTCTCTTCTACCTAGGTGTAATTTACGTCCATAACTTGAAGCTCTATTATAATACTCGCACCTTTGGTACATACACAATCCGGTAGGAGCTTCGTACTGACTTCCTATGAGGCTGGCACTTCTTCTAACTGGCTTCATTGTCGAGCCATTATAGATTATGGTCGTTGTGATTTCTCTCGAACATCTGATATTAAGAGCGATTCTGTCATGTTCTCAAGCACAACTTCTACAATTTTTCTAGGTCCAATAATCAAACTCCTGATTTACTTAGTTGATGTAATTCTTTAGTTTCCTCTCTTTGTGATCAGCCTTTATGTAGGCTTAAGCTATCTTCCAATATGTGGCTCATGGTCAATTATTACCTTAGCCTTTTATGGGCGTTATGGAATATCCATGATACAATCTTCTAGTTCAATCCTTTGTCTATGCCCTAGGCTCAATCCTTTCTTTTAACTTATACTGGAGTCTTCTATGGTTGTATGATTGTCAACAAATATGCTGCCTGGATAATGCTCCAAAATCTTGAGTGTATCCATCACGTGTTAACTCTGGGTCATTGGTCAAATAATTCTTTCGTTTTATCTTAGCTTTCTTTCAACGTAAGCTATTACTTTTCATGGTCTTTCTGTCCCCTTGTTGCGTCCATACTTAGCTTATCTTAGTAACCACACTTGCTAGAGTTTTCATACAACTCATATGATTTCGAATATTACTTTTAACTCTTACTTCCCATTCATTAGCCATGGTAGGTGACACTTTCCTTTGGAATGCTTACAATGTTGTTGCGAGATTGTTGTTACACGACCATTTCCTTTCTAGGTCGTTGTGCTTAGGCTGAAGCCTTCTTTCTTATCTCCTCATCTAGTCTTTTGTTGTAGTACTTAGGGAGAACTCTTGACTCTCGTAAAGTTGTGAGCTTATTACAGACTTTTTTTTTGATGTCCTTACTTGCCTATAATCATCTGTAGTTGCTTACTTCCATGCCCTTGTGCTTGTATGGTTGCTTCTGAACTGATATTTTGACTGCCTTCCCGGTGGCACTTTCTTTTATCCCCGTAACACTCATATGGTACCTTTAACTAACCCAAATCCTATTTGAATATTTCTCAAGTGTTACAATGTCATAATTGTGGGGCTAAATTCACTATATTGGGTTTTACTATCTTTATCTTGCACGACCTGCTATCATGTTCTGTATCCTCTTGACTAGCCATAGCTAGGTTCTTTCTGAATCAACTACTAACTTCTCGTTAGCCCATCCTCATGTCAATATTCCGTAAAATCTTTCTTGGGTTATTTCCTTGGTGTTAACTTACGTCTCACACTGGCTCTCTATTTATTAATAACAGCCCGGGCAGGAACCTTTACTTCCTCTCCTTGATGTCGTGCTTGTATAATATTCTTGAATCGTAGCATATCTATAAGATTTGGATAAGTGCCATCTCATTCCTTTTTCATTTATCGCATTCTTCCTTTACTATTCCATAGTCACTAGAACCACTTAATTCTGATTTAATGCCACATCACTCCATATTCCCCCCTTTAGGGGTGTACTAGGAGCTGAAACCACGAGGATCTACCTATAGATATTTTACCTCTTCATCTTTGTCGTCGTTTCTCAACATCAATGATCTTTACTCCCCTTACGGCAATCCTTCTGTACCAAAAATGACAAATTCCCTTACTCGTGAGGGTGACACTTAACGTAACTGGCATATACAATCTCTTAAGCTTAACTTTGCTCACATTGCTTGGTTTAGGGAAGCGTCTCCCTGGATGACCATTCTCTGAATTTCTCATGAATCTTCTTTTGTCGTCCATTCTATTATTGGCGGAACAAAATCTGAAATTCTTATGATGGCGACTATCACCAGTCACTCAGTTCGTAATTCATGTTTAGTTTGCCTTGTTCACCAATCCATACTGATTTCTGTTACTCTAGGGATTAACTCTCCCCTCTGGTAGTCACATTGGAGTCACGAACTTATTTTTCGAAATGAGGATATAACCTTATGGCCTATACTCTTTTTTTGTCTTAAGGCCCTTCACCTTTCGTCTCTTCCTTCATTTGACTATAGGTTCTGTAACGCTCTACCATTTTTATCCATGTATCCCACCTTATTCATAACGCTTCCTTATCTCTCTTCTTATTACTTTGCTAATATTTGTGCATATCCCTTTTCTTGTGAAAACTTCAATACAACATTCTTTCGCTTTTAGCTTTCCTTTGCTCCATCTAGTGTCTTTTCAAGTTGCTTAATGTTCTCGCTTTACTAGGGACGCAAGCCACACTAAGGTAATATTTATCCCTTCAAGGCTTATAGTGCATGTCTTTGTAGTACTCATATCTGGCTGCACTATTTTAGAGTGCACCATCTAGGTGTCCCATAAAGAGATCTATTAGCACATTTGCAATATTCTTCGGAAATGTCATCTGACACAAATAATTCATCCATTATTTTTGGTTATTCTAACCCCAACCGGATCCTGATATCCCTTCCTTATCTTAACTATACTTGTTTGCCCCCACAGGGCATAACTGAAATGGGTACTATTGAATATAACTCAAAAAGCTTATGTTCCTCTGCCTCAATTATAAGCGTTGTTAACCTTCATTAACTGGAGACCTCATACCCTTTTTCACCTTTCTCCTTTTACTTGTTGGCACTTGTATTTACCTTCTAAATCTCTCATTGTCATTTACCATAAAGATGGATAGGCATTCTTGCCTTAAGGCTTCTTATCAGGAAGCTTACACCTTTTAGTGCACCCATGATCTGCTAAAGATCTCATATTTACTTATCGTAGGCATCATACAAAAATCCAATTCCTCTGACTCAGCTCTTCCACAACTATCTCTCTTTCCAACCTTCTTTCCGGATGTAGGTATCGTCTTATTACGAATAGGATTTAGGAATTTAAATTCCTATGACTGAGCTCTACCACACGATCTAGAGTAAGAAGAAAGAGTGACAATCTTAAATGCCCTGTAGCCTCCTACTTATAAGTGTGGTGCATGACACACCCATAAAAAAGACTCTACTAGACACGGCTTGTAGACTCCCTAGGACAGAACTGCTCTGATACCACTTTTGTCACGACCCAAATTGATGGGCTGCGACGGGCACCCGGTCCCTTACTCAACCGAGTACCAATGTAACGTATCTTTCGTATTACATTATCATATACACATGACATACGGCCCTAATAGGCCAACACGATTATTTATAAACTCAAGACATCGGCAGACAAGGCCATACAATCTTTCACATACAAGACATATGTCTACAAGCCTGTAAGAGTACATAAATGTCACAAAGGTCGGGACAGAGTCCCGCCATACCAAACAATAGACGTCTAAATCATACTAACCAAATATGCAACTCCGAAGCAAATGGAGTGCACCAACATCTTCCGCTGAGTTGATAGACTACTTGGAGGGCTCTCGACCTGTCTATCTGGACCTGCGGGCATGAAACGCAGCGTCCCCAGGCAAAAGGGACGTCAGTACGAATGATGTACTGAGTATGTAAGGTACATAAATAAATACATAAGAGACATGGAAGACATATACAGTACATGACTCAACCTGTAAGTCTGAATAACTTTGTAAATCATAAATTACCTTTAGCGTCATGCATATGCGTATGAATGTCATGTCGTGCATAGGTACATGTTTCATAATATCATCAGCCTCTGAGGGCATCCCATCATATCATATAGGCCACTGTGGGAAAAATCATCATCGTATACCAGCTGATCAGGTGGTGGTGCGTATATAACGCCATAACCTTTTCCATATCCCATACACATATATACATACATATATATGCGTATATAACGCCGTTTGAATACATACATATATATGCGTATATAACGCCATTTGAATACATACCCGTATATGCGTATATAATGTTGTTTGAATCATATTTCAGCCACTGTGGGCAACATCAACATCATATACCAGCTGATCAGGTGGTGGTGCATACATAACGCCGTAACCTTTTCCCATATCCCATATACATATATATACATACATATATATGTGTATATAACGCCGTCTGAGTCATGGGTCAATGTACATGTATAAATGCATGAAATGCATATGAAATATAATAACAAAATCTCTCGATACGTCATAAGACCATTATACCTTTGATTAATATCATAACATCATTTTACGTATTTTCTGAGACCCATGAACAGATGATGGAATAATAATACATATGGAAATTCAAGAACATAGGCACTTCTAATACTTCTATGAATAGAGTCATAAATGGAATTTGTGCATTTACACGTTTCGTTCGTATCGTATGGATCATGCCAAAATAAATAAGGGATTACCTTAACATACCTGGAGTAGGGAAAATTTCGTATACTATTCTTGACGAGGATTGCACCGTACTCTTCTAGAATCGCAAAATTCCGTTGCGATTGTATAGTATAATTTTGTTCGAACTCCTCTGCTAAAGCAAGAACCTACGTTGCTAATACAGTATGAAGTGTTGTTTGAATTATCCAATCTCCTCCAAATGAACCTTTTTGTCAATGAAGTCAGCTCAAAACCTTGTCCTGGACCGTCCATGAACACAATAAGGAGGTAAAGTATTTTTGGTATTGGCAAACTTCTCCTCGAAAAGATTGTCCTAATGGAATGCTTTTGCTTAATGAAGCATTTGGAATGGATTAACCAATCCTTGTTTTAATTGTTTGTTCAGAACGTTTCTTATCTCTTGTCCAAGAATGAAAATGAGAAACATTTCTTGTCTTTGTCCAAGAATAAAATGGATAAGACTTGGAAATTACATCTTTTCCTATATAATTCCAAGTGTCCCTAGGTAGCCACCTAAGCAAATAAGACCCTTAGTCATTTCTTGGGTTGTGGCTTCTTGCCACGTGTAATTCCTATCCACTTATTGGTTAATTGGGTAATGCCTTGTTACCCGATAATTAATCAATTACCCGCAATATCAAGAGTTATTCGTACTTACTTAAAATATTACTCAATTTTAACATACCTTGTACAACTTATTATCATGGCCATGTAGTTCCTTGTATGGCACTAGTCCATAAATACCGGGTATTTTAGCTCGGGCCGTATTTTATCCCAAAATACCAAACTTTGACAAAATCCGTTTTCTTATACTTGCTCCCCCTTTCACCTTCATGAATTTACTAATCACTTGTGAAATTGCAAAATTCTTATAATCCCCAAATAATCTTTGCTTTGGACCGATGTCAATTACCTTACGATAAATTCAACGCACAATACTACAGGGTACAACATCATCGCAACTTAAAACTGTAAAGCGTAACATACCGTAATGTAGTACTGCAAGGAATAACATCATCGTAATACAATACTGGGGGACATAATATTGACGTAATATTGCGGGGCGTAACACTGATGCTGGTATCTGATGTTGTTCTTCGCGTTCGCGAGGATCCTCACGTTCGCGAAGAAGGATTTGGCCTGAGTGACTCTGTTCTTCGCGTTCGCGGAGAGGTTCCCGCGTTCGCGTAGAAGGAAATCTCTACTGCACAGGTCTGACTTCGGAGGCTCATATCTCACAATCTATAAGAAATTTGGAGATGATCCAAAAAGGAAACTTGTAGCCCTTTGTGTCTGGTTTTCAAAAATGTAAACCATTTGGAATTTGGATTTGTGTACCAAACTTTATGGCTGGTACACTATAGGCTGTCCGGAAAGATAAAGAAGAAATTTGTATTGCACAGGGCTGATGTTGGCAGCTTATATGTCACAATCTATAAGGAGATGGGAGAGAACTAAAATATGAAAGTTATAGATCTTGGTTTCTAGTTTTCAAAATATAAACCATTTGTAATTTGGAGTTATGTACAGAAAGTTATGGCTATTATACTAGAGGCTGTCTGAGAAGAGTTTGAAAAATAATTTTTGGAAATTTTCTTCTTCGCGAACGCGATGAAGGTCTCGCGAACGCGAAGAAGACTCGTCTGGGCAGTGTATAAGTGTAAAGAAATGGGTTTGGCTCATTTTATCTCATTTTCTCCATGGGAGCCGACCTAGGAGCGATTTTGGAGCTCCATTTTCATCATCCATATCAAGGTAAGTGATTCCCACCTATTGCAAGTTAATTACTTGAATTATATCTAGAGTTTAATATGGAAAATCGTGTAAATTAGTAGAAATTTTGGAATTTTGAAGAAAACCTAGAAAATTAGTATTCATGAATTTTAACCATGATTTTGGGTATGGAAGTAGGAGAAAATCGTATATTTGAGTTCGTGAGTTCATGGGTAAACCTTATCTTCGAGAAATTTTGGAATATGGGCACGTTGGCCCCGAGGGCGTTTTTGTCAAATTTTTGATCGGGGTTAGGAATTGCTATAAATTGGATTGTAATGAGTAATTGAGCATATATTAATGGATTTGTATAATCCTTGGCTAGTTTTGGAGCATTGTGCGCGATTTAAGTCTTCGGAGGAGCGTGGAATGCCGGTTATGGATCTTCGGAGCGAGGTGAGTCTCCTTTCTAACCTTGTAAGAGGGAATTGTCCTCATAGGTGAGTTAGTTGGTTATGTGCTCCTATTTGTGGGGGCTACGTACGCACGAGGTGACGAGAGTCCGTGCGTAGCTACTATTATGCTATTGTTCGGGTAGTCTAGGACCCAAAAGCATGCTATACTTGGATTAATTGTAAACTTGTTGGCAGTTTGAATTGCTTAAGTTACAATGAATTAGTAAATGAATTGCTAAAAGGATTAAACTTCATTTTCTTAAATTGTTAAAAGAGGATTTGCTTTTATTTGGATAATTTTCCCCGATAAATTCTTAATTTGCTATTTGAGCATGTATCCCTACGTGTACCTGCGTCGCATGTATGATTCGCGAGCAGGTTATTTGTTTATTTTATGTTGACCGCATCGCAGGATAGTTCGCGAGCGGGGTAATAGATGCATCTATGGTTCGTGCCGTTCGACCCTCGGCAGTGCACAGTTTATTTTTTGTTGGAGCGGGCCGTACGTCCTCGGCATGATTTGCGCATGCTTGTATTGCTTGCCTTGAGATTATTTGAGATTGATATTTGCTCTCCCCGACTTGAGATAATTGGAAACTATTGGATTATAAACCTTGAGACTTTTAATATAAAAAAAAGGAGCTTTCACCTGTTCATGACTTACTTGAAATTACTGTCATTCTTAATAAATCCTTGATTATTCGCCTTAATAATATATCATTATTGTTCCACTATAAGTGTCGAAGTCGACCATCTCGTCTCTACTTCTTCGAGATTAGACGGGATACTCATTGGGTACACGTTGTTTTCGTACTCATACTTCACTTCTGTGCATTTTTGTTGCACAGGTTCGTATGTGGCTAGCGGCTTAGTGGCATAGCAACATGGTTAATACGGAGACTTAGGTGAGTTGCATTTATCGAGACGATCGCAGTCAGCAGAGTCTCCTTCAGAGTATTGTATGGTATTTCCATTTCTGTCCACTTGTACTCCGGACAGTTATTGTACTTTATTCGATTCCTTAGTAATTGCTCATGTACTTTGACATCGGGTTCTGTGATGTATTTGGGTTTATTCATAAATTTTAAAGGTTGTTAAATGTTTCATTATTTATTCGGAGGAACTTACTATGTATTGTTTTAAATGTATAAAAGAAGTATTTTCGGAAATATTTAAATGAGAGTTTGATTAAGTAGTTTGATTGGCTTTCCTGACAGCGATGACCGGCGCCACCACGACCCTTAGTGGATTTGGGTCATGACAAGTACGACAAACTCCTTCGGGAAAATCTGATTGCATCGGGGCAAATGACGGTAAAATGAATCAAATATAATGATGATTGGCACTGCTGACTTGCATTTTGCTGCTTGTATAAGGATGTATAACTCTGTATAATAATGTATAATGTTCTTTAACTTTTTTTTTTTAAAAAAACTTTTGCAGGTGAGGCCTGCTACAGAGCAGTTATATACTGTTTTTGAAAAGGGTAAGGCGAAACATAGTGTTCCTTGAAGAGGGAACATGCAGTTGCGGAAAATTTCAAATGGATGAACTTCCATGTCTGCATGCTTGGGCGGTTTTGAAGAACCAGCAGCTGAAACTTGTCCAGTATTGCTCTTTTTACTACAAGAAGGATAAACTCCTTAGAACTTATGAATTTCCAGTGAATCCGACGCCAGATGAGAGTGTATGGGTAATCCCAACAGAGGTGATGGAAGATGTGGTCCTACCACCTAAAGGGAGAAGGAATGCGAGAAGGCCAAGAAAGAAAAGACTCAAACCTGCTTCAGAAAAAGAGTCTAAGAGGGCGTTTTCATGTTCTGTGTGTGGACAAGGTGATCACAATATAAAAACATGTAGGAATCGACCAAAATAAATAGTTGGAAACATAACACTTCCTATTACATTTGTTGTCATGTTAAGTAGTTAAGTTTCACAAACAATAGAGTTACAAATGTTGAGTAGTTAAGTTTCACAAGCAATTGACATGTTGCATCATACATGTTTTGATTATCCAATAATAGTGTCTTGCTGTTTTTAATGGTACAAAATATATTGATAGATTGTATAACTACAAAACAGAACCGCAAACAATCAATGGTATTATATATATACAGATGTATAAATGAGAGTATAAGTTTGTACAAATTTGTATCACTATGTATATTATTGTATACATATGTATAAACCCTGCTACATTAACAAAACTGTAACTATAATGAAAATACATACTTTGTTAAAGGACAAAAGCAACTGAAATATTCATTAAAATGTTATTCATTCACAGCCACAATGTGTAATGACTACCACAAATTACACAAAAATAAAAACATCTATAATATCCTTTAAGGTTATCTCACAAGTAGCAGAATAGTACTTAGACAAAACTAGGCAACAACTCCTGATACATAGAAAAACTACAGTAAAATGGAAAAAACAGAACTACTTTCTCGGTCTCTTCCTCTTCCTGAAAAGTCTCCCTGTGATTTCATCACCACTAATTGCACCGGACTATTATTTTTTCCTTCCATAATCCCACAACAGAGATTCCCACATGGTGCGAAGTGTCTCAATGTCAAAATTATCTTTTCGAATTTCCTTACCAAGGATGAAATACTCAGCAATGCCAGCAACAAAAGCACCACAATCACTGTAATTAAAAAGAAACAAATCAGATTCAAATAGGTACACTAATAGTAAAATAGTAAAACAATTGAGATTAACCTACCATTTGATCTGTTGGGAAACATTATTAACCAGATTAATCTGCAAAGCATCAGAATGGGATTTATCGGTATATGCCCCATTGTTCCAATCAATGCCCTTCTTCTCGACATAACAATCAGAACTCTTCAAGAAGTAAGGTATCAGAATTGCATAAGGAAATGCAGCATCCAAAGCAAGTCTGTCATTAATAGCTCCACGGTTAGAGTCGTAGATGTGGATGCACCTATCTATGAACGTAAACACCCGCAAAACCTAATGGTCCAATTTTGCTCTTTCGCGCTTCACATAGATAGGGAATAAGACGTGGTCAACAGTGTGCCATGGGACATTTGCATCACAATAATATCCTCTAATGTACTCTTCTATCTCATGCCCTTCAGGAATCACTGAAGGATCTCGATTCACTTTGAAATCTTTATACAGGGAGTTGATTTTGTTACCAAAGGCAAAGTCGGTTGTAGTAAACTGCATGGCAACATTCGGCTCATATTTTCCTCTCTTCCTCAAATAATAAAAGAGGACATCCAAGTGCTGAGACAAGAAATAAAACAGAACAACCATCACTACCAGATTTTTCAAATATAGAAATTTATACACTATTATACAGAGGTATACATATTTATACAAGGTTATACAATCTTATACTGTGATTATACAAAGCTATGTATACACTATGGGGGCCTCAAACAATAAAGATATGCAACAAATAAAAAAAGGCATTAGAACAGAAATTAATTAAATACCGTGTCAATCAAAGGTCGACCACAATATGCAAGTGAGTGGAATCAATCCTTCGTGGTCACATTACACAAGCCAAAAGTAAAAGCTTCCGCAAGATTATTGACTTCATCGGGATATATATTTTTGGCACTTCAAATCACAAACAATAAAAAGTAATCAGAACTACATTCATTGACAAGTATAAAATCAGAACATGAAAGATTAAAGAAAGTATCCATCCCATTATCAACAAACGCGCAAAACTCTTTAGTCAATGGCGACAATGGATCAAAATCATCAATTTCGATCGTGAAAGGATGCTTGATATCAAAAATGAGCTTGGGCACCGATCCTGATGCCCCCGAATAAAAAACTGGCAAATATGGAGATTTGGCATATTTTCCTGGTATTTTCTGTCAAACTGACTGTTCAGGAGAAATGTAATCATCTTCTACGTCTATGATGGATTGTTTGTGAAGCACAATTTGGGACATCTGTAGCGCAGCTAAATCTTCATCGCCAATGTCATCCCAAAATGTGTCACCCTTGACATCACCCGCTGCCCTTTAGACAGAGAAAACAAATAATAAAAAACTTTAAAAATGAAGAAAAGAAAAACCAGACAAAAAAAATGCAGAACAAATACCATGATCAACACTATCAGTAACTCCCTCGTTAGCTAGCACGTTATCTTGATTCACTTGATTGACAAATTCAGGAACAACAACATATTGATAGCCATCAAATTCACCGACACCAGATGTATTGTCATCAGACACGTGCTGACGAATCTAATAAAAAACAATAGCAAGAGAAGGCATGTTGAGTGATGATTCAGAGAAGGCATAACTGTTGAGTGATTTGGTTTTATCAGTAAATAATTACCTTAGAATTAGTAAAATCCTCCCTCGTTTTCTTGGTTTCCTTCATATTCAGAAAACTGAACACTTTTTCAAAGGAAGAAACTACATAATTGTTGAGTGTCGTGTATCAGTCAACTACAACAAAAAAAACAACAAAAGCAAATCAACAACCAAGTTTATAACCAAAAAACCATGTATATACAAAAAGTACTGATAAACTACAGAAAAGCTAAAGGTCCAGTACCTTTCCAACACTACTCCTCAACTTCTCAACTTCAGCATTCTACATATCAATGCGCACCAAAGGATCATAACTCGGGTTAGGCTGACGATCCATATTCTGAGGAAAAGGTCGTTTATGCTGTTGCTCTGTATTTTGAGGATATGGTCATAGACTGTTGCTCCATATTCTGAGGACAAGGTGGAGATGCAGCGACAAAATCATCAGTGTGAAAGGCAGGCACCACAGGCACCTCCCATGATGCAACATCATCGGCATTAACTTCAAAAAGCGTGTCGATGTTCAGAGTTGACATTTCTTAACGAGTAGGGGAAATGTTCCTATAGTTCAACTACAAGAAGAAAAACTGGATTACAATAGTAGAAAAAGGAAATTGTGACATATTCATAAATATACATACAGAAAAACTGAAATCATATATGAAGAAGTATTATAGTACAAAATGTTTACCTTGTCGATGCTACACATGTATCACCCCGCCAGTCAAATACGCATATGTTGGAGTTTCAGTCACTTTTCAATTAAGAATGCGTGGTACATTTGTGCCAACGCGAACAGCTAGATGCTTCTCAACCATAGAGCAACACTCAAAAAACTATATTTGTAATGCAAGTGGCAAACCTCCAAGCCTATGTATTGTCAAATGGTCACACTGTCTGTCCCTCATTGTCCTTAAAATATCTTCAAATGACTTTTTCCCCCAAGCATACGTCTGATATTGACCACTTTCAATGATATCAAAATCATCTTACACCATCAAGGCCATCTTGAACGCATCTTCGTCCGACTTCCAGCCCTTTTTCTTGAAGCGATCAAGAAGCTGCCCCTTCGCTATAGCCTTTTTTCCATCTCCTGGAAAATACTCTTTTAGCAACTTATTAACATCTGGTTTTTCATAGAAAGTGGCGTCGTCGTCTACATGCTTCAAACCAGTGATAACAGCAAACTCTCCAATCCCAAAACGCAACAAACAACCATTAATTTTTACCCACAACTCCATTTCACGTCCTGGGACGACTTCCCTCAATAATATACCATGAATAAGTTGATTTTGATTTTTAAATTGAGGGAGGTCCAAGAAGTACCCAAAACAACTAGCACGGAACATTTGAAGCTGCGTGTCAGTCAAACATTGCTTCAAAATGCTCACAATATCAGTCTCGGTATGGGAACTAATCCTGTTGTGGAAATAATCAACTGGTTGTATATAGAAGTCCCCAGCCTTGCATATGGAAAAATAAAAAAAAATAGATCAGGAACAAAAACTATACTAAAACATTTTATAAAAATGTATAAATCAATATAGTAGTACTTGTATAAAGATGTATAAACAGCTGTATAACTTTGTATAAAATTGTATAAGCATGTATAAATTAATAGCAACGCAGGGAATGCCTTCAACTTAGCTTTTCTCTCATTCAATTTGCAGCGAATAGCAAAACTTTGTTCTTTCGATATAGAATCAAGGCCACTCTCACCATCGTCCTTGATCTTTCTCCTTTTCGGTTTAACATTGCGGCCTACATCATCTTCATTAACGAAATCAACTTTCAGCTTTTCTTTTGATTTTTCAAGTCTCCCACATTACTTACTCCTTATTCTAATGATGTTAACTGGAGTAGAAGTATTACTTATTTGCTAACGAGTCATTCGACTGCTCTCATGTTGCAACTTTTTTGTAGGAGCAGGAGACTCAAAATCATCATCATCAGGAGCATGGACATGCGTATTCGCTTCAGAAGCAGGGGTTGAAGGCAAGTCCCTCGATGATTTAACTGGAGTGGGAGAATTCCTCATTTGCGAACGAGTCATTCGACTGCTTTCTTGTTGCGAGTTTTTAGGAGGAGCAGGAGACTCAAAATCATCGTCATCTGGCGCCTGGACATTTACATTAGCTTCAGAATCAGGGCTTGAGGGCAACTCCCTCAATCTTTTCGCATATTCGAACTTTACGCCTTTTCCAGCAACCTTCATTTTGCTTTTAGAAGCAGGTATTTTGAACGCATTTTCTACAATAAACCAAGCAAACAAAGCTTTAACAAAAAGTGAAGACAACTGAAGGAAAAAACAAAAATCAAACTGTAACAATACTCAAAAGTGAACCAAAAATAAAGGCCATGAACACAAAGCAGAGGCCAATCTTCCCAAATTGTAACAAAAATCAAAAAATAAAAAATTCTATCCTAAAAGTCAAAATAACAAAGCATGCAAACTGAAACATCAAGTTTAAGCCTAGAATGAATTAGAAGGAACACAAAATCAAACGAAAAATACAGCAACATTGTAAGAAAAAAGGCATAATCAGAAAAAGCAAAAAAAAAAATTAAAAATAAAACAAAATTCAAAACCAAAACTGTGGTAAAAGCATAAATGAAACAAAAATTACCTGAAAATAAGATTGAAAGCTCGAAAAAGTACTTGAACCCGATAATGGAGGTCAGTTATCTTCTGAGAAAAGCGTGAGGAAGAGAGAGTCTGGGAAAAGCGTGAGGAAGAGAGAGAAAGAAAAACAGAGAAATTGAAATTTAAAATATTAAAACAGTTGTTTTAAGTTGTGGGCTACCGGGTGAAAAGTAAATTTCATAACGTATATAACATGGGCTAAGCCAGGTAAAGGCTTCAAATATGAGCTATTTTCGAATTGGCTGTATGGCCCAAGTGATATATGATGTAATTTTTTCAATTAAAATTCATTAAAAGTTCGTTTCTAACTTTCTATGAATCCGACTCTGGCAATATGCTTTGACAAGGTTCTTGTTAAATTACTGGCCAAGTCCAAAAATAAGGAATCTAAGGAATTTCATAACAATATTTTTTCCTTTACTGAATAGGATATGTCTTATTTTTAATTTTTAGGCAATAGCATGTTTTTCTTTATTTTTTATTTTATAAACCATTTATTTATATTTATGTTGTTTCTTAAGAATTCACGCACCGTATCCGAATATTAGTTTAATAAGAAAATGAAATTATAGAAGGGAATTACCCAACTTGAACGGAGACGCTATTTACGAGTTGTAAATTGTGTCACAAGTCGGTTAAGAATAAACCCAATCCAACTTTACCTTGAATTATGCAAAGTGCTATAAAATCTGACTAACACGAAAATATTTACTCATCATTGTCCGTAGTTCCAAATCATATATTCTCTATCATCTCTACGAGGGATTTTTCCATTTCATGAGGTTGAATCCGGAACCTAGTTCTTTTCTATTTTGAGAGGTTGAATTCGAAAACTCTTACTAAGGATTAAATAGTTTCATCCATCCTAAATTAGCTTGTTATTATTCTCTTTCTTTCGTATTCTCAAACTAAGAAGATTTCCTAGCAATGGAAACTCAAAGATTCAGTGTTATTGCACTCATATTTCTCCTCTCTATATTGTTCTCGTCCACTATTGGATGGACAGACAAACGCATAGAAAACTGCGTAAAGCTTTCATTTACTCCAATGTCCAAGGAAGTATATGAAGAAAGTTTTTGGCCTATCCATGAATGCAACGAGCTATTCAGCATGCTATTCCTCGGTTATGAGGTAACAAATAGATGGCCAGTATCAGAATTCTACGAAGCTTTAAAACAAGTTCCAATTTTCAACAACAATGAAACTGCGTTAACACAACATATTTGTTATTTAGCCTTCCCTAAAAAAGTTAAGGATAGTGCTTCTCATATAAAAAGGCCTTTAAGATTGTTTCCACCTCAAGATTCAGCAGAAGTAACATGCTTGGCTTTTGATCCAACTATGATCATCCATCAATATTGTGATTCCAATTGCTTCTAGTACTTTTCTTGAATTATGAATTTGCAGATTTATTTATGCCTATGAATCAATCAAATTATTTTTGGAGTTACTGGTTTAATGTAGTACGTATAATTTGTAATTTATATAGTTGTGACGACCCAAAGGTCATCACTTGCTTTTAATTGAATTCTGTGTCTCCGAGGCCTTGAAAACCTCATTTAGAGTCGCCTTGACTTGCGTGCGCAGTCCGGGCGCTTAGCCGGAAAGCTCAAATATGAAAATGTGTGAAAAATGATAAAATTTGATTATAATATGAGTTAATTTGACTTCGGTCAACATTTTGGGTAAACGGACCCGGACGCATGATTCGACGGTCCCGGAGGGTCCGTAGGAAAATATGGGACTTGGGCGTATGCCTGGAATCGAATTCTGAGGTCCCAAGCCCGAGAAATGAATTTTTAAGAAAAATTATTTTCTGGAATTGTTTAAGAAAATTTGAAATGAAATCTGATTAGAACACGATGGTATCAGGCCCGTATTTTGGTTCCTACGCCCAGTACAGGTCTTATATATGGTTTAAGTCATTCCTGTAAAATTTGACAGAAAACGGACGTCGTTTGACGTGATTCGGACCTAAATTGCTAAATTTGATACTTGATGAAGTTTGAGAAAAATCCTTTAATTTTGAGGTTTAATTCGTTGTTATTGAGGTTATTTTGGCGATTTGATCGCACGGATAAGTTAGTATGATGTTGTTGAGTTAGTACGTATGCTTGGTTAGGAGCCCCGATGGTTCAGTGTTTCGGATGTGTTTCGGAAGGTTTCAAACTTAAGAAAAATTGCAGGTTTTCAGCTGTTGGGTTTCTTGTGTATCCTTCTTCGCGTGCGGGAGTACCCACGCGATGGGTTAATTGTTGCTGAAGGGAAATCCTTCTACGTGAACGCGTACTTCAGGCCGCGAACGCGAGGCAATGGGGGTTTATACCTTCGCAAACGCGGACATGGCCACGCGAACGCGAAGGCAAGTGGGCCTGGGCATGGGGAGGGGTAGTTGCCTTACGCGAACGCGACTCGTTGGACGAGAACGCGAGGGCTCGAGAAGGTAAAGCTTCGCGAACGCGAGCCCGTCTACGCGCACGCGAAGGCTTAACCAGCCTGACCCATCGCGAATGCGAAGGGTCTGTCGCGATCGCGAAGAGTAAAATTCGCCTAGTTAAATTTTAAATTTCCAAAACAGTAGCCTTACGGGGTTTCATAAAAAATTTCATAATCTCTTGGGTAAGTAATCTTTAACTTATTTTCTTCCATTTTCATCAACATCTATTAGATTTCTAAGCTTAAAACATGGAATTAGTGGTAGAAAATTAGGGATTTGGGTATAACAAGGGCTTTTTGATTAATGGTGATCTAGACCTCGTTTTGGGGCCAAATTCCGAAAATAATTATATATTTGGGCTCGTGGGTGAATGGGGGGTTTGATTTTGGTCCGAACCTCGTGTTTTGACCAAGCGGGCTCGGGGGTCAATTTTTGGGTTTTTGGAAAGAAGGATTGTTTAGCATTTATTGATGTTATTAAATCGATTATGCATAGATACGATTGTGTTGGAGCCAAATTAGAAAGGAAAGGCGATTTTTGAGGATTGAGTTGGCTTGTTTGGTTATCTCCCTTGCCGGGATGTTGACATTGTTGATGTTGTTCCCTTGCCGGGATTTAATTATTTAAATGCTGTTCCCTTGCCGGGATTCCTATTATAGTCTTGTTTATTCCTTCGCCCCATTGTTGTGATTGTTGATTTGTGAGGAAAGAATATAAAGCACGAAAGGTGATGTCGTGCATGATTGTGAGGAAAGAGTGTAAAGCACGAAGGGTGATCCTGTGCCGCACGATGTACCATTCCGTGCCAATTCTATTGATTATATGGCGAGGAAAGAGAGTAAAAGCACGAAGGGTGATGCCGTGCGCATTTTGATTATATTTGCTTTGGTGAGGACGCGAGTAAAAGCACGAAGGGTGATGCCGTGCATCTATTGCTTTTTGATTACTTATTGGTATCCGAGTTATGTTGTTCTTTCCTTGCTTCATGCCTTCTATTCAGGACAGTTATCTCCCCCACAGCATCTTTCCCCTTCCCACATTGATTGGTTATTTCTGTATCTTCTTTTCCGCTGTACATATATAACTGCAAAGGTTTATCTGGAGCCTGGTCCTAGCCTCGTCACTACCTCGCTGGGGTTAGTCCAGACACTTACCAGCACATGGAGTCGGTGGTGCTGATGCTACACTCTGCACTTATGTGCAGATATCGGAGCAGCATTTGGTCAGCAGCAGTAGCTCGAGAGCCAACCTTCAGTCCACCGAGACACCGAGGTAGCCCTGCAGGCGTCCGCAGGCCCTGGCGTCTCCTCTATCCTTTATTTTCCCGTTTCATCTCTTTGTTTCTGAGACAGTGTGTCTTTTACTTTCAGACCTTGTATTTAGCACTCTTAGATCCTCTATGATACTGTGACACCAGGTTTTGGGTGATTAAGGCTTAAGTTGATGTAATAGACACAGATTTCAGTTATTTTATCGTTGTGTTAATTATTAAATTTCCGCTGTTATCATGATTATCGCCTTATAATTGCTAAAAAGAAGTAACTCGATAACGAAGTAAGTAGTTAAGGATTGGCTTGCCTAGCTCTCATTGGTAGGCGCTATCACGATTCTGAGGGTGGAAAATCCGGGTCGTGACAATAGTGGATAACCCAAATTTTGATCTTAATCTATATAAATTATATATTACCAATACAATATACAAATATAGTGTATTCTATTGAGAAACCAAAGATACAACTTATTGTCCAAGTCCAATAACTTCACTGAAAAAATCTGCACCTCAAAACACTTGAGAATCCAAAAAACAAGAGGGTTAATAGTCTCTTCAATTTTGAAGAATTTTTTTTTGTCTTCAATTACATTTATTTATAGAAATATCACAACATCCAAAGCAGCAGGTTACCAAGTCGTACCTTTTTGCAAAGTTTAAAGTATACTCACATCTCTTTGACCTGCATTGTGTTGACTGTTGAGTCATATAATCAACATGTCCAATAGTAGGGGTGGACATAACATCCAAAAGACCGAATTCAGATCGAATTAATTCGGTATTTTAGTATCGATATATTCAGTACTAATTCGATATCGAATTTTTGGTTATTCAGTATTTCGGTTTGATCCTCGATATTTATAAGGTTTTGATATTTTAGCATATCGAAATACCGAAATACCAAATTAGTTTAGTAAATATTTCTTTACTGCCCAGCCAAGTTAACAATTCCCTGCCCAAATTTCAACTTTGTTACCCTTAGCTAGTAGCCCAGCGAGACTAAGCCCAATGCCCCAACCTAGGTTTAAGTTAATATTAAGTACGTTGGTTCACTTCCAATCTTTATCATGTAAAATGTGTGCCGTACTTTATATCTATTCTTAAAGGTGGCTGACTTATGATTCATTCATGTTGTAAGAACCATTGTTTGAGGCTTCGCTTTGGATATTATTTGTGAATTCTTATTCATCCCTAGTGCTGAACATGACGATGGACGACTTGTGCTTCTTATTATGCGAGTTTTTTCTTTCATGTTATTATACATCACTTTCTTGGTTCCTTCTTCTTGTTAATTTATTTGATTTCTTTTGAGATTGAGACAAAGAAAGAAAAAATAATGGTTGGTGAATTTGTTTGGAGTTGGAGGAACTACTCGAAGGGTTTTTATGTATGTATAGATAAGGGAGTAGAAGGGGTTTCTCTTTTGTTTATAAAATTCTAAATCAAGGACTACAGAGAAAATTTTAAAAGGAAATGAAGCTCTCTGATAGAGGCAAGGATTGGATGAATCCTGTTCTGACATATATTAAAGAGAGAGTCAATAGAATACAGAATTGATCCCCATTAATCCAACATTATATGAATATCAAAGAGAGATCCTTATAGTTGCAAAAATTCAGAGTCGAAGATTAGCAAAAACAAGATTAAACAATACAAAGACTTGGTATAATACCGAAACCGTATCGAAACTATACCGAACCAAACAAAAAAATATTGAAATGTATCAAATTACCTTGGTACAGTATTTGGTATCCATAATTGATATATCAAATACCGAAGTACCGGACCGTACTTCATAAATACCGTACCGAAGTACCAACCCCCTGCTTCCCCCAATCCTACAGTACAGATTCTCAACATTATTTTCATACAATTCTGTTAAAGATGTTTGGGTAAAATTTGGATACGGTATGTGATACAGGTGTCAATGGATATTTAAAAACCGACTAAGCCAACCGAACCGTATCGTACCGAACCGATTTTTAGGTTTCTTTTAATAAAACCGTAAGTTTTTATATAAATATATAACCGAACCGATAATTAGGGTAGGTTTTTTATTTTATACAACCAAATCGAAAAAATACCGAACCGTACCACATAAATTTACAATGTGAAAAATATATTTATATATTATGTTTAAAAATGATAAAGCATTAAAAAATTTCCGGGACCTTGGAATTATGAAATAGTTTCAAGCCAACAAGTAATTAAACTTAAAATCCTAATTCCAAATTTATTATGCTACTCCTATTGAAATTAAAATTATTTCAGCATATTCACTAGAAAACACACAAGGTATTATAGCGATTATGAGTAGAAAACTACCATGTATTGAATATATTTCCTTTTGTACGATTTAGATTTATCTTTTTGAATATTTAATCTTCTATAGACTTTATTCTTGAGACCTAGCTTGCTTAATATCTTTCCACTCGTGTGATTTATATTTTTTTTGTTTGTATTTTCTTAGTTTCATTTACGCTGATGTAGAATAGTTGATGGATCTATACTGTAGCCATCTTTTATATTTTCTTAATTTATCACCTTTTAAACTGTAAAAATATCTAGAGAGTTTTGCTAAGTCCTATAAAAGTATGTATATTATTGCATTCTACTTCTAGTAGTGATTTTTACATGACATTTAAAAATATTACCGACTATTTATCGAACTGTACCGATACCAAAGAGAAACCGGTTTGATTGTGACGGTTCTGAAAAGTCTAATTTTGGTTATACATAATAGGATAACCGAAAAATTGGTATGGTACAAATTTAATAAAATAACTGTCCGAACCGAACCATTGACACCCCTAGTATGTGGCACGGTGAAATAATGACATGTGTCGGGTTTCGAAGTCAAGAGTCCAAAGCAGATGAGTTGCGACCGAAGCTATTCCTCAACGTTGGTGTGGAACTACTCGAAGGACGAAGGGTCGTAGGCTGGAAATCGGTTGAAGCTTCCGAAGACTTGTTTAATCAAATTTGAACCCTTCCAAAAATCGCGGTCCATACATTTGAACAGGTCAATATCAGCTAGAATCCCATTCCGCACAATCCACTCTCCCTAACATGCAGCCTTAGGGGTCGGAACCGCCACCCATTCTCCTAGCTATAAATACCTAGCTATCCCTACTTGTAAAGATCGTCGAATAGTGACAGAAACCTTCTTTACAAACGAAGTAACTTCCAGCTAGGGGTTTTCTCTTCAGTTCTGTAACTCAGTCTCTCCAGCTGTCAAACCGTCCGGAGATTGAATCAATAAGAATTTTTTGCTCTTTATTACTCTGCTCAATTTATTTTCGTCTTAATGTTTGTATTATTTATATATTCATTAACACTCTGAATCAGTTGAGTTACTAGTGGCCTTTAATGTATAAATTCAAGGGGGAAGTGCACGGTTAGCCACTAATAATACATGTATTTATTTTTAAGCCACTGTTTAAAATGTCTTTAGTCTTTAGCCACTGTTTTAATAAACTTTAATTGTCCGGACAAAAATACCCTTCTGCTCATGTCCTTAACTTTTGAACTTAACTTCAGGACATCAGGACTACATGTCCTTAACTTTTGAACTTGTAACTCTAAGTTTAGGACTTCAGGTGTGACGACCCGACCCGTCGTCTCATGTGTTACCGCCCCGTTTTCCCCGTTTATTGCTTATTCATGTTTCATTATCGGCATTTGGTGAGTTAGAGTCGAATTGGTTTGGTTTTGGTAGAAAATGAGACATTTAGTCTCTTTAAGGAAGGCTTATACTGGAAAATTAACCGGATGTTGACTAATGAGTTAGAGGGCTCGGATGTCAATTCTAGTGATTCGGTTAGCTTCGGGGGATGATTTATGACATAGGAGTGCGATCGGAATTGATTTTGGAGGTCCGGTGTAGAATTAGGCTTGAATTGGCGAAGTTAGTATTTTGGCGAACCCCGGTTGGTAGTGAGATTTTGATCCAGGGGGTCGGAATGGAATTCCGAGAGTTGCAGTAGCTTCGTTAGGTGATTTTGGATGTGTGTGCAAAATTTCAGATCATTCGGAGGTGTTTTGGTCGGGTTTTTGATCAAATGCGTATTTCGGAAGTTTTGAAGAAACTTAGGCTTGAATCCGATGTGATTTAATGGTTTTAGCGTTGTTTGATGTGTTTTGATGATTGGAGCAAGTTTGAATAATGTTTTAGGATGGGTTGATGCTTTTGGTTGAGGTCCCGGGGGCCTCGGGATAATTTCGGATGGTCAACCGGACCAAGTTTGGCCCTTAAAAATTGCAGGTTTTCAGCAAAAATTGCAGAAGAAAATTGGCCTTCGCGATCGCATCCTCTGAGTCGCGATCGCGTAGCATTGGAAGGTGAAGCTACGCGTTCGCATGGCATATCCCGCGTTCGCGTAAAAGGAATTCTGGGGCCAGCATGTTTTACCCTACTCGTTCGCATTAAGTAAGCCGCGATCGCGTAGGTTTGGGAAGTGAGTCATCGCGATTGAAGGGTCAAATGGACTCCGATTTTGGTAAATTTGATATGTATGGACTCGTGGCGAGACGAGGGATCCGGTGATATGGATTTTGTAATTTTTTGAGAAGTGGGCTCGGGGCTCGGGTTTTGCCAACTTTGTAATTTTCGATAATTTTTCGAGTCTTTTCGATTGGGTTATGTTTCCTTAGCCTATTGTAATGTATTCCTTGTGGTTTTGATCAGATTCGACGCGCGATGAGGTCGATTCGAGAGGAAAAGGCATAGCGAGCTAGATTTTGGGCCGGCTTGAGGTGAGTAATAGATGTAAATGGTGACCTGAGGGTTTGAAACCCCGGAATATCGCATCGTAACGCTATATTGAGGCGAGACACGCGCTCCATGACGAGTGCGTGATCGTTTGTGATTGGGGATTGTGACTTAGTCCGTCCCGAGTGGTATTCTTACTATGTTTTCGACTAAGACTTGTTTGATAATCATCCTACTTGGATTTCATTGATACATTTGGGCTTCGTGCCGATTATTTGGATCCTTCAGGGATTACTATCACTGTTTTTCACACTATTTGACATATAAATGGATTCAGTCCTAAGTACACATGCTGTTTTGAAATACTCAGTTATTTTCTAAGATTTGAATACAAAATACTATTTTATTGACCTCCTGAGCTGAGAACTATTATTTGACATTGCCCATGTGGCTTGTGTGTGTTTCTGGACTGAGCATGGATCGGGCTGCGCGCTGCAGCGGTATTATATGGATGTTGGTGCCACGAGATGGCTGATTATTTGCGCTTGGGCTGTAGGAGCTCCTCCGGAGTCTGTACACACCCCCAGTGAGCGCCGTCGACGTTAAACGGATCGGGCTGCACGCCGCAGCGGGTACTGGAATGTACCGTTCTATGTGTTGCATTGCATTCATGCATCATTATTTATCTGTTTATCTGTCATGGTTCTTTCTGTACTATTATTGCATTGACCTGTTGTTTCACTGTTAAATGTTTGGGCTGCCAGTTATAGTTTACCTTGCATTATTTTCGTGATTTCTTATCTTCAGCCACTAGTTATGTTTATTACTCACTGGGTCGGAGTATTCACATTACTCCCTGCACCTTGCGTGCAGATCCAGGTGCATCACAGGCTGATTGAGGGCTATATAGCAGGACAGCAGTACCAGAGAGCATTGAGGTAGCTGCATGGTGTTCGCAGCCTTGATCTCTCCTTCCTATCTCTACTCTTTATTTCTGCACTTCTGTAGACAGACTTGTATTAGGAGATACTCTGTATTAGAGGCTCATGATCGTGACATCGGGTCCTAGTTGGGTATTTTATTGCAGTATTTTATTAAGCTTTCAGTTGTTTCACTGTTATTTCCAGGATTTTGATAAAACAGATTAGTATCTATTGTCCGAGCTTGCAAGTAATGATCTGTTTAAGTTGGGAATATTGTTGAAAGGTCGGGCTTGCCTAGCAGTGCGTTGGGCGCCATCACGACCGGGGGTTGGGTCGTGATAAGTTGGTATCTGAGCCAAGGTTACTTGGTCTCGCGAATCATGAGCCGGTTTAGTAGAGTCTCGCGGATCGGTACGGAGACGTCTGTATTTATCCTCGAGAGGCTGCAGAACCTTTAGGAAAAACTTCATATTCTTGAAATTCTTGTCGTGCGACTTTGTTGATCCGAGAACTAAACTTCTGTATTCTATTCTTTCGCAGATGGCGAGAACCCGAGCTACCGGACGTGACGGACGACCACCAGTACCACCCACTAGAGGCCGTGGACGCGGTCGTGGTCGTGGTCGAGGCAGACCAGCGAGGGCAGCACCTGTAGATCCACCAGCTGCCCCGGTTCAGGACCAGCTTCCACCTGTAGATGCTCCAGCAGCACCTGTTCAGGTACCGGCAGCGCCCATTGTGATTCCTGGCCTCCAGGAGGCCTTGGCTCAGATATTATCCGTTTGCACTGGCCTGGCTCAGGCAGTCTCAGCCACTACTGCAGCAGCTACTTCACAGACCGGGGGAGGTCATCAGACCCCCGTTGCTCGCACACCTGAGCAGGTTATTCAGGGATTGCAGACACCGGGAGCAGCCCCAGCTCAGCCGGTTGCACCAGTTGCACCAGTTCCACCAACTGCAGATTATGTGGTTCCAGCTATGCCAGACGATGAGCAGCGTCGTCTTGAGAGGTTCGGTAGGCTCCAGCCTCCGACGTTCAGTGGTGCTGAGGGCGAGGATGCCCAGGGATTTCTAGACAAGTGTCAGCGTATGCTTCGCACCGCAGGGATTTTGGAGTCGAGTGGAGTGGATTTTACTACTTTCCAGTTCTCAGGGCCTGCATTTACATGGTGGGAGGATTTTGAGAGGCGTACCACTCTCTTTCTGGAGAAGTACGTACCGCAGTCTCGTAGAGAGGAGCTGCGTCGTCAGTTTGAGTGGTTGGTTCAGGGTGACATGTCTGTGACCCAGTACGAGATGAGACTTTCACAGCTAGCCCGTCATGCTACTTGGATGATCCTGACAGATCGGGAGAGGATTAGGAGGTTCGTGGATGGCCTCAACTATTCACTCCGCATTTTGATGACCAGAGAGAGGGTTTTGGGTGCCTCGTTCGAGGAGGTAGTTGATATTTCTTGTGATATTGAGACGGTCACCGTAGGGAGCGTGAGGAGAGGGAGGCCAAGAGGCCTCGAGGTTCAGGCAGTTTCAGTGGTGCTCCGTCTAGGGGCCAGTTCCAGCGTGGTAGAGGTCGTTCCTTCAGGCCTCCTCAGTCAGCTCGCCCAGAGTATAGTGGGGGCTTCTTCAGGCCGTGGTCATCAGGGATTCCAGCAGGGCCAGCCTTCACTTAGCGCCCTTCCCGCACAGATCTCTTCTCATGCCTCTTCAGCCCAGGGTTCGTCTGCAGCGAGGGGTTCCCTTCAGTTCCTCTCGTCCAGTGACCGAGGCAAGTTGCTTCGAGTGCGGTAGTTTGGCAATAGGGAAGACAATGTCCTCGCGCTTCGTGTGGTAGTCCGATCTCAGCAGAGGATCAGCCCTCCGTCTTCCTACTCCATCTACTTCAGCACCCTTCCCTGTCAGGTAGGGGTGGGGGCCAAGGCACGCTAGGGGCGCCTCCCTAGGGGTGGAGAAGACCGATTCTGGCGGTTGGCCAGGATCGATTCTCTGCCTTCCAGACAGAGGGATGCCATTGCATTCAGATGCAGTTATCATACGTATTATCTCAGTTCTTCCTCAGGGGATGCCCTCTGTCTTTGTTTGATCCCGGTTCTACCTACTCTTATGTGTTTTCATATTTTGCCCATCATGTGGGTACGACCCGAGGGTGTCTTGCTTTACCTGGTTGTGCATTTGTACTACCCCGGTGGGTGATACTATTGTTTGTAGAACCATTGTATCGGTCTTGTCTGTGGACTATTGGGGTCTGGAGACCCGAAGTTTGATTATGTTATTGTTGAGCATGGTAAGATTTTGATTGTTATCCTGGCATGAACTGGTTATCTCCGTGCCATTTGCTAATTTCTGGACTGTCATGCTAAGACAGTTCACATTGGCCATACCGGGTGTCCGAGATTGAGTGGCGTGGTATGACGAACTATGTTTCCAAGTAGGGTGATTTTCCTTTCCTAAAGGCCCCACGCGGTATGGTTGGGAAAGGTTGTCTATCGTATTTGGCTTTTGTGAGAGATGTTGGAGCTGAGACTCCTAGTCTCGATTCTGTTCCCGTTGTGAGGGACTTCCCTGATGTGTTTCCAGCGGACCTGCCGGGCATGCCGCCGGACAGGGACATTGATTTTGGTATTGATCTGGTGCCGGGCACTCAGCCCATCTCTATTCCTCCCTATCGTATGGCACCAGCAGAGTTGAAAGAGTTGAAGGAGCAGCTTCAGGAACTCCTAGATAAGGGGTTCATCCGTCCGAGTGTGTCACCGTGGGGTGCACCGGTCTTGTTTGTGAAGAAGAAGGAGGGCATAATGAGAATGTGCATTGACTACAGGCAATTGAACAAGGTGACAGTGAAGAACAAGTATCCCCTGCCCCGTATTGACGATTTGTTTGACCAGCTTTAGGGGGCAAAGGTATTCTCCAAGATTGATCTCCGTTCAGGCTATCACCAGCTGAAGATTAGGGATTCAGATATTATGAAGACTGCTTTCAGGACTAGATATGGGCACTATGAGTTTCTGGTTATGTCCTTTGGGTTGACTAATGCCCCAGCAACATTCATGCACTTGATGAACAGTGTATTTCAGCCGTATCTGGATTCATTTGTGATTGTTTTTATTAATGACATCCTGGTATACTCGCGTAGCCAGGAGGAGCACGCACAGCATTTGAGAGTGGTATTGCAGAGATTGAGGGAGGAGAAGCTTTATGCAAAGTTCTCCAAGTGTGAGTTTTGGCTTGGGTCAGTGACTTTCCCGGGGCACGCGGTGTCCAACGATGGTATTCAGGTTGATCCGAAGAAGATAGAGGCGGTGCAGAGTTGGCCTAGACCGTCTTCAGCCACGGAGATTTGGAGTTTCCTCGGTTTGGCGGGTTATTATCGCCGGTTCGTCCAAGGTTTTTCATCTATTGCTTCGCCCTTGACCAAGTTGACGCAGAAGAGTGCACCATTTGTATGGTCGGACGAGTGCGAGGAGAGCTTTCAGAAGCTCAAGACAGTTTTGACCACAGCTCCAGTACTGGTATTGCCATCAGCTTCAGGTTCTTACACTGTATATTGTGATGCTTCGAGAGTTGGGATCGGATGTATGTTGATGTAGGAGGGTAGAGTTATTGCATATGCTTCTCGTCAGTTGAAGCCTCATGAGAAGAACTACCCTGTACATGACTTGGAGTTGGCTGCTATAGTTCATGCTTTGAAGATTTGGAGGCACTATTTATATGGCGTGTCTTGTGAGGTATTCACAAGCTATCAGCGCTCAGTGCTGTCTTAGATTGAACGTTGACTTATCTTATTGCCGTTCAATCTCTATGATCATCGTAGTCTCCAGCATTTGTTCAAGCAGAAGGATCTTAATTTAAGGCAGCGGAGGTGGCTTGAGTTACTCAAGGACTATAATATTACCATTCTGTATCATCCAGGGAAGGCCAATATAGTGACCGATGCTTTGAGCCGGAAGGCGGTGAGTATGGGTAGTTTGGCATACATTCCAGTTGGGGAGAGACCCTTTGCAGTTGATGTCCAGGCTTTGGCCAATCGGATGGTGAGGTTAGACATTTCGGAGCCTAGTCGGGTGTTGGCTTGTGTGGTTTCTCGGTCTTCCTTGTATGACCGCATTACAGAGCGCCAGTATGATGATCCGCATTTGCTTGTCCTTAAGGACAGGGTCCAGCATGGTGATGCCAGAGATGTGACTATTGATGATGATGGCGTGTTGAGGATGCAGGGCCGGATTTGCGTGCCCAATGTGGATGGGCTTCGGGAGTTGATATTAGAGGAGGCCCACAGCTCGCGGTATTCCATTCATCCGGGTGCCGCGAAGATGTATCAGGATTTGAGGCAGCACTACTGGTGGAAAAGAATGAAGAAAGATATTGTGGGTTATGTAGCTCGGTGTCTCAACTGTCTGCAGGTCAAGTATGAGCATCAGAGGTCCGGTGGTGTGTTTCAGCGGATGGATATTCCAGAGTGGAAGTGGGAGAGGATTACTATGGATTTTGTGAGTGGTCTCCCTCGTACCTCGAGGAAGTTTGATTCGATTTGGGTGATTGTGGATCGGCTGACCAAGTCCGCGCACTTCATTCCGGTGTGTACTACCTATTCTTCGGAGCGGCTAGCAGGGATTTTAATCCGGGAGATTGTTCGGTTGCATGGGGTCCTAGTTTCTATTATCTCAGATAGGGGTACTCAGTTTACTTCCCAGTTTTGGAGGACTTTTCAGCGGGAGTTGGGTACACAGGTGGAGCTGAGCACAGCATTTCATCCTCAGAGGGACGAGCAGTCCGAGCGTACTATTCAGATATTGGAGGACATGTTGCGTGCCTGTGTTATTGATTTTGGAGGTTCTTGGGCGGAGTTCTTGCCACTTGCAGAGTTTGCTTACAACAACAGCTATCAATCCAGTATTCAGATGGCGCCGTATGAGGCCTTATATGGGAGTCGGTGTAGATCTCCGGTTGGTTGGTTTGAGCCCGGCGAGGCTAGACTATTAGGGACAGAGTTGGTCCAGGATGCCTTAGAGAAGGTGAAAGTGATTCAGGAGAGACTTCGTACAGCTCAGTCGCATCAGAAGAGTTATGCGGACCGAAAGGTTCGAGATGTATCTTATATGGTGGGCGAGAAGGTTTTGTTGAAGGTTTCGCCCATGAAGGGCGTTATGAGGTTTGGGAAGAAAGGGAAGCTGAGTCCGCGGTTCCTTGGGCCTTTTGAGGTACTTAGGAGGATTGGGGAGGTGGCCTATATGCTTGCTTTGCCACCCAGCTTGTTGGGGGTTCATCCGGTATTCCATGTTTCCATGCTCCGGAAGTATGTTAGGGACCCGTCTCATGTGTTAGACTTCAGCACGGTTCAGTTGGATGATGATTTGACCTATGATGTGGAGCCACTGGCTATTTTGGGTTGTCAGGTTCGGAAGTTGAGATCAAAGGATACAGCTTTGGTGAAGGTGCAGTGGAGAGGTCGGCCCGTGGAGGAGGCTACCTGGGAGACCGAACAGGAGATGCGGAGCAGATATCCTCACCTATTTGAGACTTCAGGTATGTTGCTTGACCTGCTCGAGGACGAGCGTTTGTTTACGTTGGGAAGGATGTGACGACCCGACCCATCGTCTCATATCTTACCGCCCTGTTTTCCCCGTTTATTCCTTCTTCATGTTTCATTATCGGCATTTGGTGAGTTAGAGTTGAATTGGTTTGGTTTTGGTAGAAAATGAGACATTTAGTCTCTTTAAGGAAGGCTTATATTGGAAAAGTCAACCGGATGTTGACTAATGAGTTAGAGCGCTCGGATGTGAATTCCGGTGATTCGGTTAGCTTCGGGGGATGATTTATGACTTAGGAGTGCGATCGGAATTGATTTTGGAGGTCCGGTGTAGAATTAGGCTTGAATTGGCGAAGTTAGTATTTTGGCGAATTCTGGTTGGTAGGTGAGATTTTGATCCAGGGGTCGGAATGGAATTCCGAGAGTTACAGTAGCTTCATTAGGTGATTTTGGATGTGTGTGCAAAATTCAGATCATTCGGAGGTGTTTTGGTTGGGTTTTTGATCAAATGCGTATTTTGGAAGTTTTGAAGAAACTTAGGCTTGAATCCAATGTGATTTAATGGTTTTAGCATTGTTTGATGTGTTTTGATGATTGGAGCAAGTTTGAATAATGTTTTAGGATGGGTTGGTGCTTTTGGTTGAGGTCCCGGGGGCCTCGGGATGATTTCGGATGGTCAACCGGACCAAGTTTGGCCCTTAAAAATTGCAGGTTTTCAGCAAAAATTGCAGAAGAAAATTGGCCTTCGCGATCGCATCCTTTGAGTCGCGATCGCGTAGCATTGGAAGGTGAAGCTACGCGTTTGTGTGGAATATCCCACATTCGCGTAAAAGGAATTCTGGGGCCAGCATGTTTTACCCTACGCGTACGCATTAAGTAAGCCGCGATCGCGTAGGTTTGGGAAGTGAGTCATCGCGATCGCGTAGACCCTGTCACGTTCGCGTAGAACGTTTTTGAAGTCCTGAAGATTTGTTCATCGCGATCACGTGCCTAGGGGCGCGATCGCATATAAGAAAATTATAGCTGGGCAGAAGGATTTTTAAAACATTTCATCCGCGAGCCTAGGCCATTTTTCCACCATTGTTGAGTATTTTGAGAGCTCTTTGGCGAAAATTGAAGAGGGATTCAAGGAGGATTGATTGGAGGTAAGTTCCTTGGCCTAAATACATGATATTATGATAAATTTAACATAGAAATTGGTTGAAATTCATCAAAAGGGGGTAAAGCTAAGGCTTGAGAATTGGTAATTTAAAAATGGAAATTGAAGGGTCAAATGGACTCCGATTTTGGTAAATTTGATATGTATGGACTCGTGGCGAGACGAGGGATCCGGTGATATGGATTTTGTAATTTTTCGAGAAGTGGGCCCGGGGCTCGGGTTTTGCCAACTTCGTGATTTTCGATGTTTTTCGAGTCTTTTCGATTGGGTTATGTTTCCTTAGCCTATTGTAATGTATTCCTTGTGGTTTTGATCAGATTCGACGCGCGAGGAGGTCGATTCGAGAGGAAAAGGCATAGCGAGCTAGATTTTGGGCCGGCTTGAGGTGAGTAATAGATGTAAATGGTGACCTGAGGGTTTGAAACCCCGGAATATCGCATCGTAACGCTATATTGAGGTGAGACACGCGCTCCATGACGAGTGCGGGGTCGTTTGTGAGTGGGGATTATGACTTAGTCCGTCCCGAGTGGTATTCTTACTGTGTTTTCGACTAAGACTTGTTTGATAATCATCATACTTGGATTTCATTGATACATTTGGGCTTCGTGCCGATTATTTGGATCATTCAGGGATTACTATCACTGTTTTTCACACTATTTGACATAAAATGGATTTCAGTCCTAAGTACAAATGCTGTTTTGAAATACTCAGTTATTTTCTAAGATTTGAAAACAAAATACTATTTTATTGACCTCCTGAGCTGAGAACTATTATTTGACATTGCCCGTGTGGCTTGTGTGAGTTTCTGGACTGAGCATGGATCGGGCTGCGTGCCGCAGCGGTATTATATGGATGTTGGTGCCACGAGATGGCTGATTATTTGCGCTTGGGCTGTAGGAGCCCCTCCGGAGTCTGTACACACCCCCAGTGAGCATCGTCGACGTTAAACGGATCGGGCTGCACGCCGCAGCGGGTATTGGAATGTACCGTTCTATGTGTTGCATTCATTCATGCATCATTATTTATCTGTTTATCTGTCATGGTTCTTTCTGTACTGTTATTGCATTGACCTGTTGTTTCACTGTTAAATGTCTGGGCTGCCAGTTATAGTTTACCTTGCATTATTTTCGTGATTTCTTATCTTCAGCCACCTTATGTTTATTACTCACTAGGTCGGAGTACTCACATTACTCCCTGCACCTTGCGTGCAGATCCAGGTGCATCACAGGCTGATTGAGGGCTATATAGCAGGACAGCAGTACCAGAGAGCATTGAGGTAGCTGCATGGCGTTCACAGCCTTGATCTCTCCTTCCTATCTCTACTCTTTATTTCCGCACTTTTGTAGACAGACTTGTATTAGGAGATACTCTGTATTAGAGGCTCATGATCGTGACACCGGGTCCTAGTTGGGTATTTTATTGCAGTATTTTGTTAAGCTTTCAGTTGTTTCACTGTTATTTCCAGGATTTTGATAAAACAGTTTAGTATCTATTGTCTGAGCTTGCAATTAATGATCTGTTTAAGTCGGGAATATTGTTGAAAGGTCGGGCTTGCCTAGCAGTGCGTTGGGCGCCATCACGACCGGGGGTTGGGTCGTGACATCAGGACTACATGTCCTTAACTTTTGAACTTGGAACTCTAAGTTCAGGACTTCAGGACTACATGTCCATAACTTTTGAACTTAACTTCAGAACTTCAGGACTACATGCCCTTAACTTTTGAACTTGTAACCGTAAGTTCAGGACCAAGTGTTCTTAACTTTTGAGCTTGTTAGTCTAAGTTAAGGACCTATTGTCTTTAACTTTTGGGCTTCTTAGCCTAAGTTCAGGACCTATTGTCCTTAAATTTTGAGCTTGTTAGTCTAAGTTCAGGACTTCAAGACCTATTGTCCTTAACTTTTTAACTTGTAACTGTAAGTTCAGGACCTATTGTCCTTAACTTTTGAGCTTCTTAGTCTAAGTTCAGGACTTCAGGACAATGGTGATCCTTCTTATTTGATTGATTCAAATTTTCATCATCATCCTGTCATCCTCATCAAAAGGCTTTTCCTTTTGAAATATACAGCAAATCTTAGAGCTCTTCTTGTTGAGGAACTCGTTATTCACTGTACCTGGCTTCCATGAAACGCTCTTCTTCTTCTTCTGTTTCAGTTTCACCTATAATTTACTAGCAGAATATGTGGGACCTCTGTGAGGAGGGGGGTGTCTGTCATGACCTATAATCCTTTCGAAAAAGTCGTGATGGCACCTAGTCTCTAAACTAGGTAAGCCTAGCATTTACTGAAATAACATTAGCATTTACTGACTTCAAATTAAATAACTCTCAAAATCACAATTCCCCAAAATCGGTGGTACAAGTCATAAGCCTTTCTAAGAGCAATTATACAAAATAAATACAACACTGTTCCAGAACGAGAAGGAATTAATAGAACGTAAATACAAACGAAGGTAACTCCGAGGCCTGCGAACGCAGCAACAGGTTATCGTGAGTCTCCACCGCGACATCCGCTTAGCTACTATCGATCAATACCTGGATTTGTACATAAAAATATACAGAAGTGTAGTATGAGCACACCACGGCGGTGCCTAGTAAGTATCAAGACTAACCTCGGTAGGATAGTAACGGGGAACATTCAAGACACCTACTGGTCAAATGAAATGAACATGCTATGATAATAAAATATCGAGATAAAGATAACGAGGTAAAACCAACAGCGGAGAGAAATCAAAATACAAACAGTAGGAACAATAAGGGAGAACACAGGTACTAACGAACGATAACCAAGTAAATCAACACTTACATAACAAGAACAGAGACAAGTAGGAATGTATCCAAATAAAGAAAGCAATGCCAGCTAAATCAATCACATCATGCCTAGTACACAATCCCGACCATCTCAACCCTCCATTTCAGCACTATGTGGTTGAAAACGAAGGTTCATAATCTCAACTTCCGAACCTTCAGCACACACGACACCTTGTGCCCCCATATTTCATTTTCCATTTCACTTTTAACAACAAAATCCACATGCTACACAATACGTAACGTCCATAAAATGCACTCAATATGTCCAAGAAGTCCCATTTACCTAATATAAGTAAAATTACAATTTCTAAGCTAATTAGGAAAACCAGCGAGAAAAGATGAAGTTGTTTCTTTGGATATCCTTTGAGTAAAGAAAGTACCCCTTTTAATTTATAATACAACATCGAATGGATTATTGCCTTTAACATGAGAGTTAACAACTTAAAACTTAGTAAAAATTTCTTTTTAAGAAAAATACAACCTCAGACAGTTTAAGGGGATACAATTGAGAAACTAATTGAATTAAGGATGTAACAATTATTGAAGTTTGAAGTATATATATATATATATATATATATATATATATATATATATATATATATATATATATATATATATATATATATAAATNGGGAGCTGCTAAAACCTTGTTCAAAAGACTGCTCTGACATCAGGTTTTTGTAATTCAGGTTAGTAGTAATGTGCTTATTATGCATGCCCTCTTTAAAAAAAAATTGTTAACAAAATTAATTCAAGTGCCACATCATCTGACTTTTCAGCGTCTGTGTGTCAAGTCTTGTCTTTCAAATCCTTCATCCTCTCTGCACGGTAACACTTTCTCACAAACCTACCGCCGTTTTTAAAACTATTCAGAACCTGTTTCGCTCACCACTCATCATTAGCCCTTCTTCCAATAAAACCCTCTTTTTCTCTCAAGGCAAGTCATGAACCTTCATCTATTCTGTACAGCTGGGATCTTCTCTTCGTCTCTTTCTATACTCGTCTATCAAGTATTCATCTAAGGACGATCGAAAAATCATCTTATTCTCCCACCATTGATATCGCTCCCACTTCCTCATTATTCTTGAAATCATCCCTAGAGCGCCATTATTTCACACCCTCTATCACCTTACCAACTCCTGATTCCTCCTCTACTCCTACGGTTTTTCCATTCCTGATAAACCCCGTTCACCATTATTTTGAGAATCCTATGTCTAGTCAATTCTGCGATCTCATCAAAGATCTGTAACGACCCGGCCGGTCGTTTTTGGAATTTATGCCCCGATCCCTCCTTAACTGCTTCCCCTAAGTTCATTTCTGCTATTTTGGCTTGCCGGGACGTTCGGTGTTTGGATTCGGAGTGTTTTGGGACACTTAGTCCCTAAATGAGAGCTTAAGTGTTGAAAAATGGTCCGTAGTCTGAACAGTGTGAAGACGACCTCGGAATGGAAATCCGATAGTTCCGTTAGCTCCGTTAGGTGATTTCAGGGTTGGGAGCGTGTTCGAAATGTATTTTGGAAGTCCGTAGCTCATTTAGGCTTGAAATGCCGAAGTTTGTATTTTTGAAGTTTCCGGTCCGATAGCGAGTTTTTGATCCGAGGGTCGGATTGGAATTCCGGAAGTTGCAGTAGCTCCGTCATGTCATTTGGGATGTGTGTGCAAAATTTCAAGTCATTTGGACGTGTTTTGGTTAGGTTTTTGATCGAAAGCGTATTTGGAAGAAATTTGAAGTTCTTAGACTTGAATCATTGATTAAATCGGGTTTCCGGTGTTGTTTTAGGTGTTTTAAGGATTGGTACAAGTTTGAATAAGGTATTAGGTGGTATTGGTGTTTTTGGTTGAGGTCCCGGGGGCCTCGGGATGGTTTCAGATGAGCGACGGAAGAATTTTGGAAGTTGAGAGGTAGCAATTCTGCTGCTTCTGGTATCTTTTCGCTTCTGCGGCTTGGGAACCGCAGAAGCGGAGCCGCAGAAGCGGCCTTGGTCATCGCAGAAGCGAGATTGGCATCCCCCTCAAGAACCGCAGAAGCAATCGATATCCCGCAAAAGCGGAACCGCAGGAGCGGTTTTGTGTCCGCAGAAGCGGAACCTTGGGCCTTAAGTGAAACCGCAGAAGCGGTAAGAGTACCGCAGAAGCGGCAACCGCAAGTGCGGTTTAAGACCGCAGAAGCGGAAGCCTGGAATTTAATGAAAATCGCAGAAGCGGGACCGCAGAAGCGGTCCCTTGTCCGCAGAAGCGGAAATGCCTGGGCAGATATAGAAAAATTCGAGGGTTTGATTTCATAAGTTAGAAAAATCAATTGAGAGCTCGGGAGAGGGCGATTCTTGGAGGGTTTTGAAGAGAAGATCATTGGGTAACGTTTTCTTAATCCTATTTAGTTGTATTTCATCAATATCTAGTTAAATCCATCATTTGAATTCGAATTTAGGATCAAAAATTGGATAATTTGGGGAAAACTTCTTAGACCTAACTTTTGGATTTTGAGTGGGCATTTGACCTCCGATTTGGGAGATTTTTATATGGTTAGACTCGTGATAGTACGAGGGTTCTGAAAATGTAAAAATTATTCGATTCCGAGACGTTGGCTTGAGGGGCGTTTTGGTCATTTTAACTATTTTCGCGCCCTAGCTTTAAATTTAATAGTGGAATCAGTTGTTTGCAATATTACTTATGATATGTAATTGAATTGGATAGATTTGGGCCATTTGGAGTCGGATACTCGTGGCAAAGGCGTGGTTCCTAGTTGATTATTGAGCCGGTTCGAGGTAAGTGGCTTGTCTAACCTTGTGTGGGGGACTTTTCCCCTTAGGATTGTTACTTGATATTTGAGTGCCTTGTACGTGAGGTGACGGGCGCGTACTTGAGCTGATTTGAGTGCCTTATTTGCCTTATTCTACTTGAAATTATAACTTGTGCTAGATTAGGAAAAACATGTTTAGTTGACTTGATTGCCTAATTGATTGAGTTGTTTGGACTGTTCTACGTGAAGCATGCTAGGCTAGTTCTATCTGCGTTGTATTTTGTACTTCATTCCTTGGTATATTTCTGGTTGTGGTTGCGCATTTACATTGGGACTACGGATGTGTGATTCCGGTAGCTCCCCCCCTGTTTGTTTACTTTGGGACTGCGGGTTAGATTCCCGATAGATCCCCCTGCATATTGATAGTTGGACTACGAGACGGTATCCCGGGAGATCCTTTGGTTTGGCACATGAGTTGGATTACGGGACGGTATCCCGGGAGATCCACTGGACAGTTGAGGAAGGGCTACAGGACGGTATCCTGGGAGACCCTCATTGTTATTCTTGGTATTGAGCTGTAGTCATTTTGTGTCCATTTTATTCTTTGTGTAGTTGTTATTATTTCGTTAGCCTGTCTTATTTCACTGTTGTACTCATTATTTCTGTCAGATTTTCATACTGTTAATTAATATTATATTTTACCTCAGTAGGGACCTGACCTTCCTCGCCACTACCCAACCGAGGTTAGGCTTGGCACTTACTGAGTACCGCTGTGGTGTACTCATGCCTTTCCTGCGCATGTTTTTCATGTGCAGATCCAGGTACCTCTTCTCAGGCGCACTATCCTTGAGGCGAGGAGACACACGGAGACTTCGAGGTATATCTGCAGCGTTCGCAGACCGAAGAGTCTTCTTCCTTATTCTAGCTGTAGAGCTGTTATCCTATCATACTTTTGATGTAGATATTCTGGAGATTAGAGTACTTATGGTAATTCTATTAGCCTGTGTTTCCCGTGAGTTTCCGGGTTTTGGGATTGAGTTGTAGATTTCCGCGTATCTTTAGAGTTGTATAGGCCGGGCGGCCTTATATTCAGTTGTTATTTTTCATATGTTAAGTTTTAATTGATTATCCCTCAAGTTAAATTGTTATTTCCGCACTGTTAGGCTTACCTAGTTGTAGGAACTAGGTGCCATCACGACATGTTCATGGAGGGTGAACGGGGGTCATGACAAGATCACATAGGTGGTTGTACTCTTCAAGTATCAGAAGCCCCTGAGGATGATCCTGACCAGTATTTGATCACCTCCATGTTGGACTCAGTGACTCTTAAGGAGTCACCAGAAAAGGAAGCAGCTCATAACATAATGGCTATAGTTGCTGAGAGTGCGATGAATGAAGGAGCATATCTCTCATCTGAGTACCAGGGGGAAGAAATTCCATTGCTAGGAGATGTAAGAACTACAGCACTCTTCGAGTCATTAGCTCATGAGATATCCTCAGAAAAAACCCTCTGATGAACCTGATTCTCCTCCTTGCAAACCCACTCCTGCACCTTCCGTTCACTCCAAGCTCTTAGAGTCTTCCTCCAAATCACTCTCTATCAGCTCACTACAGCAAGAGAGTTCTGAGTCCTCGTTTCAGAAAAATAAGAGGAGTGTCAAGACAAGGAAAAAGAGGAAAATGAATCCAAAGGATTTAATCAAAAGAGTGTCAGTAAACCAAGTAGATCAAAATGCTTCCAAGGAACCTGGTTCCTCAGTGCAACAATCTATGACAATCCAACAGTCTGTATATAGGGTCATTGATGAAACTGTTGAGAAACAGAAAGGGTTATCTGTGAGGTACAATAGCAAGTCTAAATGGAGTCTAACTGAGCTAGTTGTGTCTGAGGACAATACTGTGGGAATGGCAAGCTGGAAAGGAAAGTCTGATGAAGGGTCTAGCAAACAAAAGGAGGAAACAGGTAAGGAACCTGATACAATAAGGTCTGCTACCCGTGATATTTGGCAACAGAGGTTAAGAACTCAGAAAGTGTTGTGGGGTCGTACATTTGATCCAGCAATTTCAGAAATGACAGGGATGAGACAAATTCTGGAGATTATGGAATTTCAACAATGGGAACACTTGTTTGAAGGGAGAATGCCTTTGGTGTACGAAGATGCAGTACAAACTTTTTACGCATCTCTTTTCACTGCTAAGGGGAATCACATTTGTGCGCTTGTAAATGGAGTAGACATTGTACTCGACGCTTCGATGTTGGGAAAAATTCTCAGCATTCCGTGTGAAGGTATGTCGTTGGTTAAGGGTGTCTGTGAAGTAAACTTTCGAAGAGCCATCATGAAAGAACAAGGTATTCAACAGGGGGGACAGGTGCATAAGAAGGTCTTGCTTCCTGAGTACCAGCTTCTCTTTGAACTGGTCAATAAAGTGCTCTTACCTCGCTCAGAGAGGCGCTCTATTGCTACAAGATCGGACATGGTCCTGATGGAAGCGCTCGATGAGTTTGTTCCAATCAATTTGCCTGCAATCATGATATACCATATGCAGAAAGTGGCAAATTTCAAGGGAGGAAATCATGGGTTACTTTATGGCTTTCTCCTCACTCAGGTGTTCAGATTCTATAAGGTTCCCTTGGGGAATCCCAGAGTGGGCACACGCAAGCAGACCTTCTCTAAGACCACTCTAGAAGAATGTGAATGTATTGAAAAGGTCGGTGGAAGCATCTCGACCATCTCTCAGCTAATCAACGCTCAAAATGTAGCCTCTGAGGAAATAAGAAGGCTGAGGGCTCAAAATGCTATACTAGAAACTCAGCTCAGTCAAGCAGTTAAAACACCAGATTCTGCACATACGGAGATTACACGACTGACAAAGGAAAATGAGAGACTTCAGGCTTAATTACTTGAAGAACAATTGTCCGCAAATGCTAGACTAGATCTGGTTCTTAAAACCATGGCTGTCTCTTCTTCCAAACCTCCTTCCTCTAGTACCCCCTAGGATGTTCCTTGTGTCAAGTTACTTTTGCTCCAATCTCCTGTGGCTGCTGTTTTACTTTTGTTTGCATGTTTTTGTTGTGATGGCATGTTGTTCTTAACCATTACTGCTCCTGAATTACTTAGGCCAATTTAAACATTAATGAAACAGCTTCCTTTTCGTTGCTTGTACAATCTTATATTCCTTTGGCTTCTCTTTTCTGTCATGTTGTGTGCACATATGTGGCATGAGCTAGCTGTGTTAGACTTCTTTATGCTTATTATCTGCTGGTGCTCTTCTTTATTTCTATCCTTTTTAATGATGCCAAAAGGGGGAAGAAAGCTTAGATTATGGGGGAACTTATGTGAAAGCTTAGATTAAGGGGAAATTAAGTGAACTTCAGTGTGATGGAGTTCTTAGATTAAAGGGGACCTTAAGTGTGAGAATGATGGATATCTTAGATTAAGGGGGAACTACTGGCATCTCATCTGGTTATTTTTGCTCTAAACAAATAGTGTCCATGCCTAAGTTTGTCATCATCAAAAAGGGGGAAATTGATGGGTTTTCAGTATTTTATGTTTTGATGATCTAACAAACTTGTCATGAAGAACCAGATAGAGCACCTGGCGCACAGGACATACATTTCATGTAAACTAATCTAAGACTGAAAATCAGCAAAGGGAGAAACACAACAGGGACCTGATGATCTGGCTCTTTTGGTTTCTCCGACATAAGCAAGTCAGTGACTGTACGCAATCAAGATAAAGAGGAACACAATAGGGACCTGCTGCTTTAGGGTTCTCTGACAGAAAGTACAAGTCAAGTACACAACTGGAACGTGACAGAAGAAAGTGATCATCTAGCAATTGTCACAGAAGAGGAACACAACGAGGACCTGGTCTGTTGGTGTGTACACAATTAGGACCTGGTCTGCTGGTGTGTCCTGACAGGAAGTACAAAGCCCACTATCCAGCTCGAACGCATATGCCCAGAAGTGGATGCTCAGACTGTGCAGCAGTCACCTCTCACCTGGAAAAAGTACACCAAGAGTTGACATCACTACCTATTGTGATATCTTTTGTGATAAAACAACCTGGTGCAAGACACACTTCCGGTGTACATTCAGTGACATTCTCTCAAGCATAACAAAGTTTATCTAGCCTTGAAGTCACTGTGTGTGTCAAGAACAAGAAGACAACTCTACTAAGGATCAGCTTCTAATCGAGTCTCATGTACGTCCATAGTTGAGTTGTAATTTTGTTAATTGTTCTACATTGTAATTCCTAGTTTGCTTTCTTAGAAGCGATATCTTAGGAACAAACCAAATTCGTAAACTTTAGAGTTTATGTTGTGACTAGAAATAGTCATAAGTTAAATCCTCTATAACTAGGAGAGTTGTAGAGTGGCTTGTGGTGGTGCATCACAAGTTAGTTTGAAGTCTTTGCAAAAGGGAGTTTGCAAAGTGGCTTGTAATAGGTAGATTACAAGTTAGTTGAGTTTAAAGCCTACGGGTGTAGGTCGTGATTTTTTGATCCCCTTGTGTGGGATTTTTCCACGTAGAAAATCTCTGGCCTTCTTTACATTCAGTCCTTACAGCATTCTACGTATCAGTCTCATAGAGGACCAGGTTCTCTATAGTTTGGTGGACTCACATAAGTCAACATAGTGCATAGAACTAAAACTCACAATTTGGGACTACTTCAAGATAAAGCTTTATTCCATTCTGTAATAACACAAGCTTTCAGTTGCCTATTTTTCAACTACTATACAATCTATTTTGAGCTATTATTTACAGAACATGATATCATGACTCATTGAACAAGAAGTTGTTGGTTTCCACTTTCTTTGTGCAAATTAGAAGTTGAAGTACAACAATATGAAGTAATTAAAAGGAGCAATGCTTTATGAAGATCTACAACAGCTACGCCTTTTTTGATTAGTGAAACGATGTAGTTCATGAAGTCTGAATCACGGGGTAATATAATAGGGTCGCCATTCGGTAGCCCAAACTCTTCCTGGGCCATGTTTAAGAGTTGCCTAATGACCTCAATTTCAAGACAAGCCAGGGGAATTACGAAACGCCTTTGATCAATTGTATAGACTACAAAATAGCCTTTTCCAGCGACAGATGATGAAGTTGTACTACAACTGTTTGTCTTACTGCCATTTCTTGGAAATGAAATCTTCTTCCTCTGCTTGGCCTCGAACTATTGCCATCTCCTGGCCATCTTGATGAGTTTCTTCGCACTAATCATTGTCTTTGCTCTGGAAGATTTGAAACAAGAAAGTAAACTCTATAGACACCTTTGATGACTTAATTGATATTACTTGTTTTTGTGATGAAAAGGCTCATGGAAAAGGAAATATATATACAAGAGGTTGTAGGAAAATATTTGCTTAACATCCATATCTGATGATCCATGGTTATGGCATAAGAAACTTGGTCATGCAAGCATGCATTTGATAGAGAAATTTTCCAAGCATGATTTAGTTATTGATTTACCCAAACACAATTTTTCTAGAAATCATGTATGTGATGCATGTCGGATTGGTAAACAAACTAGAAATTCTTTCAAAAACAAAGATGTTGTGTCTACTTCAAAACCCTTGCAATTGCTTCATATGGACTTATTTGGACCTACTAGAACTGCTAGCATAGGAGGAAAACGATATGCATTTGTTATTGTTGATGATCACTCACGTTTTACTTGGGTGATTTTTCTATATCACAAAGATGAAGCTTTGATAAATTTCGAGATCTTCTGTAAAAAGGTCGAAAGAGAAAAGGGGTATCTTATTACAACTATTCAAAGTGATCACGGAGGAGAATTTGAAAGCAGAGCATTTGAAGATTTCTACAACGATCAAGGATACACTCACAATTTCTCTGCTCCAAGGTCACCCCAACAGAGTGGAGTTGTTGAACGAAAAAATAGGACCTTACAAGATATGGCAAGAACTATGATACTAGAATACTCATTGTCAAATCACTTCTGGGAAGAAGGAGTAAGTACATCTTGTCACATTATCAACCGATGTCTCATAAGACCCATTCTGAAGAAGACTCCTTATGAACTGTGGAAAGGTAAAAGACCCAACATAAGTTACTTTCATCCATTTGGAAGCAAGTGTTTCATTCACAATAATGGTAAGGACAATCTTGGAAAATTCGATCCAAGAAGTGATGAAGGTATTTTTCTGGGTTATTCATTAAATAGTAGATCTTTTAGAGTCTATAATAAACGCACATTATGTGTAGAAGAAACAGTACATGTTATCTTTGATGAGAATAACACTTCGGCCGAGAAAGGAATTATTGCAGGTGATGAAGATCAAACTCAAGAAATTCAGGAGACAAGCAAATCTCAAGAGTCGACTAATAAACCTGATGGTGTGATAGAGTCAACTAATGAGATCAGAAACAATCAATCAGAATCTCCGAAGGAGTCAACTACTCATACAGTTCGTCCAAATGAATGGAGAAGTGAATCGGAATATCCTCAAAAGTTCATCATAGGAGATCCAAACGAAGGAATGAAAACCAGGGAACTCTCAAGAAGAAAGCAAATGTAGCACTGATTTTCCAGATTGAGCCAAAGAAAATAGAGGAAGCTCTGAAAGACTCAAGCTGGTTGCAAGCAATGAAGGAAGAGCTAGATCAATTTGACAAAAATCAAGTATGGAAACTGATGCCCAAGCCTGAAAATGCTCCTGTAATTAGAACAAAATGGGTTTTCAGAAATAAGCTGAATGAGCATGGAAAAGTTGTGAGAAACAAAGCCAGATTAGCTGCTCAACGATACTCACAACAAGAAGGAGTCGACTATGACGAAACCTTCGCTCCAGTAGCTTGACTGGAATCTATACGAATTCTTCTTGCATATGCATCCTTTAAAAGATTCAGGCTATTCCAGATGGATATTAAAAGTGCCTTCTTGAATGGTTTCATTGAAGAGGAATATACGTGAAACAATCCCCTGGATTTGAAGATTCAAAGTTTCCCTACCATGTGTATAAACTAACCAAAGCGATGTATGGACTGAAACAAGCTCCACGAGCATGGTACGAAAGACTTAGCTCATTTTATTGATCAAGGATTTACAAGAGGTAAAGTAGACACTACCCTTTTTATTAAAAGATCATCAGAAGGTAATCTCATTATTCAAGTTTACGTTGATGATATTGTTTTTGGTAGTGCTAATCCTCTTCTGTGCAAGGAATTTTTAAATCTTATGCAAAGCTAGTTCAAAATGAGTATGATGGGTGAGCTAACGTTCTTTCTTGGACTTCAAAGTCAACAATTTGAAGAAGGAACGTTCATATATCAGACAAAATATACAAAGGAGTTGATTCAAAAGTTCGGTATGAGCAATGCTAAAGCTATTGGACCATCAATGAGTCCTTCAATAAGTCTCGACAAAGATGAACATGGAAATCTTGTTGATGAAACTAAGTATCGTGGAATGATTGGCTCACTTCTTTATCTAACTGCTAGTCGATCGGATATTATGTTTATTGTCTATAGGTTTCAGTCAACTCCTAAAGAATCACATCTGACAGCAGTAAAGAGAATTATTCGATATCTAATTGGAACTGTCTCTCACGGATTATGGTATCCACGCTCTAACAGTTTTAAACTAGAAGGTTTTTCAGATGTTGATCTTGCAGGTGATAAGGAAGACAGAAAAAGTACCAATGGAACATGCCAATTACTTGGAAAGGCACTGATATCTTGGAACAATAAAAAGCAAGGATCAATCGCATTATCCACAACTGAGGCTGAGTATATCGCCATTGGACAATGTTGTGCACAATTACTATGGATATCTCATCAATTGGGTGACTATGAATTATTCTTTAAACCTATTCCAATTTTCTGTGATAACTCTAGTGCTATATTGTCACGACCCAAAAATCCCTCCGAAGGAGTCGTGATGGCACCTAGTCTCTAAACTAGGTAAGCCTAACATAAATTGAAGTAACGTTGATGCTTACTAACTTTAAATTAACCAACTCTGAGTAAATCAAAATTTTCAAAGCCGGTGGTACAAGTCAGAGTCTATCTAAGAGTAATTACACAAAATAATACATCACTGCCCCGAAACAAAGGAGCAAATGGAAATAAATACAAATGAAGGTGACTCCGAGACCTGCAAACGCTGTAGCAGGGTTACCTTGAGTCTCCACCGCGACGACCCGCACAGCTACTATCAATCCACCTGGATCTGTACACAAAGATGTACAGAACTGTAGTATGAGCACACCACGGCGGTGCCCAGTAAGTGTCAAGACTAACCTCGGCGGGGTAGTGACGAGGAACACTCAAGACACCTACTGGTCAAATGACATGAACAGGATATGATAATAAAACATCAAGATAAAGATATGAAGTAATATCAACTGCGGAGAGAAAATCCAAGTATAACAGTATAAACAATAAAGGGAGAACACGGATAGTAACGAACGGAAATCAAGTAAATCAGATAACCCAAGCAATTCAACACTGACATAACAAAGGCGGAGACAAGTAAGAATGTATCCAAATAAAGAAAACAATGTCAACTCAATCAATCACTTCATGTTTAATACACCATCCCGATCATTTCAATCCTCGATTTCTCATATCATAATCTCAACTTTCGAACTTTCAGCACATATGGCACCTTGTGCCCACATATTTTCCATCTCACTCTTATCAACAAAATCCACATGATATACAATTCAAAATGTCCTTACAAATGCACTTAAGATGTTCAAGAAGTCCTATTTACATAATATAAATTAAATTACAATTTCTAAATAAATTTGGAAAATCGGCGAGAAAAGATGAGGTTGTTTTTAGAAATCATTCGCGTAAGAAAGTACCCCTTTCAAATTAAAATACAACATCGGAAGAATTATTACCTTTAACAGGGGAGTTAATAACTTAAAACTTAGTAGAAATTCCGTTTTAAGAAAAATACAACCTCAGACGGTTAAAGGAAATTTAACTGAGTAACTAATTGAATTAAGGATGTAACAATTATTGAAGTTTGAAGTATTGGAACATATAAATAAATAAATATATATAAACACGGTGAGGTATTGAAAACTTTGTGGGTTCTAACACAAAGGATCACAGCAATAAAGGAATTAAACAGTTTAAACATTTGAATTGATAACAACAAATAAGCACAGTTGCAGAAACTGCACGACATCACCCTTCGCGCTTTTACTCTCGTTCTCACCATAAGAGTCAATATTCACTTTTATTCTTTCTTGATGCGGCATGCAACCCGATCCCAGTCATATAGTACTGTTGCTGCGTACAACTCGATCCAAATCAAATAGTGATGTTGTGGCGTACAACCCGATCCAAATTATATAATATTGTTGTTGCGTGCAACCCGATCCAAATCATATAATGATGTTACGGCGTGCAACCCGATCCATATAATATTGTTGCAGCGTGAAACCCGATCCATGTAATATAGTTGCGGCATGCAACCCGATCCATATAATATTGTTGTGGCGTGCAACCCGATCTATATAATATTGTTGCGGCGTGCAATCTGATCCATATAATATTGTTGCAGCGTGCAACCCGATCCATATACTATTGTTACGGCATGCAAACCGACCTAATATACAAATCAACACCAATCACAAAAGAATCCCGGCAAGGGAATAATAAGAAAACAACAATATCCCGACAAGGGAGTCAACAACAAGAATCAACACCTCCCGGCAAGGGAACCAACAGTAAGAACCAAATATGTCCCGGCAAGGGAATCAGTTATAACCAAACTTGTACCAACAATTAACTTCACAATGAAACCGCAACTAAACAACAAGACATAATAAACACGTGATAACTACACCGACAACCACAACAATTGGACATGTAACCTATTTACACGAAGTCATAGAGGAACTCACAATCAAGAAGTATCAAAACAATAAGGAAGGCAATCACTTCAATTAGGCAATTAAGGGTCAATGTATCACGTAAGAATTAGAGGAAAGCTAACAACGTCATATGGAGCATATAGAGGTAATTTAAGCAACTAGGAAACCCAATCATAACAGGATACTTTCCACATAAGGACCTAAGAACCCTAGATTAAATTTCTCGCAAATAAGTCCGAGCACCCACTCGTCACCTCGCATGCACGGACTACACTTAGCATAGAAGGAAGTCCCCCATACAATGTTAGGCAAGATACTTACCTCAATCCGGCCAATTCAATACTCAGTTTAGCTTTTTCTTAACCAATTTATCAACGCTCGGCTCAATCTAGCCAAAAACGACTTGAATACATCAAACAATGCAAGAGAAAATAATTTCAATTGACAAAACTATGATTCTTATACAATTTGTAAAAAGTCAATAAAGTCAACTCCCCGGGCCCGCACCTCGGCACCCGACAAAATTTACAAAACTCGAACAGCCATTCCACTACGAGTTCACCCATACAAAACTCATCTAGTTCCGATACCATTTGGTCATTCAAATAATCATTTTATATTTTTGAAAGATTTCACAATTTTCCCCAAAGTTTCCTTTAGATTCTCATGAATTTGATGTTAAATATAAGATATAATCACAAAATAAAGTTGGAAATTAATTAGAGACACTTACCCAATGATTTGGAGAAGTTTGTGTCCTTCGAAAATCGCCCATGGAGGTTTAGGGTTTGGGAAAATTTAAAAATGGGTGAAAATCTCGTCAAAAAACTCACTTAACAGGCCTCAAATGTCGCATTTGCGACGCAGGGTTCGCATTTGCGAACCCCTCACTATTACGAACAACGCAGGGCTGGAAAAAGTCGCATTTGCGAACTGGGCATCGCAAATGCGATAAAAAGTTCGCATTTGCGACCACACCTTATGGCTTCGTAATTTCAATACGGATCTAATGGTTCAAACAAAACTGAATTTGGATCTCATTTGATCAATATGGTATTATTTTTGCTTGAAGAAACGACGATGAAGCATCCAAAAACACGCGCAACATAGCCTAAATCTATCCGAAACTCATCCAAGCCCTCGGGGCTCCAAACCAAACATGCACGCAAGTCTAAAAATATCATACGGACTTTCTCGTGCAATCAAATCATTAAAATAATATCAAAAACTATGAATTTAACCTCAAAACTCATGATTTTCTAACTTTTCAACCGAACGTCCAAATCACGTCAAATAAATTCCGGTTTTCACCAAATTTTACAGATAGGACATAAATATCATAACAAACTTATACAGGGATCCGGAACCAAAATACGGGTCCGATACCAAAGAGTTCAAACATGAATTCATTTCTTTATTTCCTTTAAAAATCAGCACAACAATTTTCTTCAAAATTGTTTTCTAAGGTTAGGGACCTCGGAATTTAATTTCGGGCATACGTCCAAGTCCATATTTTACCGCGGACCTCCAGGGATCATCGAAACACAAATCCGGGTCCGTTGACCAAAATCAACTAAAAACCAAATTTAACTCTAAAAATTACTAAATTTTTTTCCATATTTTCACATAAAAGCTTTCCGGTTTCACGCCCGGACTGCGCACGCAAGTCGATTCACATAATATTAAGCTACTCGTGACCTCAAACTGCCGAACCGGATAAAATTGTTCAAAACGACTAATCGGATCGTTACAGTGTCCCATCTCAATTTTGAGATCAGATTTTTGGAGGCAGACCATTTTATATGTCTTGTTATCACCATCAAAACGTTATAGGTTGTTGCATTGATACGTTGCCTAACTGTTAAGCATTCAATTATTTGTCATGAAAATTGGCACATAGAATATACGCAATATTCGTTTATTTTATGGAGTAGCATTTGAGGATTTAGATGAGTTGTTGGGGGTTATTGTTATTGTTGTTCCGGTGGTAGCCGGTAATGGTGATTGTCTTGCGCTTCTCGCCATTATCGGGACTCCGGTTTTTTGGAAGGAAGGTAAAAATGTCTTTTCATATTAATTTTAATAGAGTAATGGGTATTTTTGCTCAATATTAGAATTGCTGGATAAAAAATAAATACCACTCAAATAGTGACTATCCCACTCCATTTTTACTAAATTCAATTGTCTAATCTAAAACCGATTTTTGGGTCAAACAAAAGGGACAAGTGCACCGATAGCCATTCTCAGGTATGCTCTTTAAAGATTAGCCAGTACTTATGTTTGTCCCAAAATTTTAAACTAAAAATCTAAAATCCAGGATAATTCAGGACATTATTGTCCTAAAAAATTAAACTGAAAAACTAAAATTAAGGATGCACTGCCTAATTCCTAAATAACAGTCCTTTAGAGTGGCTACCTGGTGACATTTCTACCAAACAAAAGAGACGTTCCATGTATACTTAGACAAAAAATAATTGCTTATAGAAGGAAAATGTGTAACGGATTTGTATATCCTATTTGTTTCTTCCTTTCCCTAATTCTAAACCAAGAAGGAAAAAAAAAAAAAGAACAACAACGTAAAATGATGAAGTTGTTTCTTCGGGGATAATTGTTGATACAACATTATGTAGTGACATCCCCAGTTTTGCATCCAATCAAGAGCCATAAGAACGTAGGTTAGTTATAAGGATGATACACTATTAATCAGTCAAATTATCTTTCTACAATCATAAATTCACTCTTAAATATGGAGAATACCGTACTTAAAGTACTCTATATTTTTGTAAATCATTTGAGGCAGCTCTAAGATCATAAATATGAGCCAGAAACCTTTGATTCATTCTTCTAATACGATCTCCAAAAAAATATAGAAGTCTTTAAAAAGTGTCTTAGTGGTTGTGAAAAATTTATTCATCTAGAAAGATTGTGGTAAAAATTGCACGGGGCGCTCGATTTGGTCGCCCCCATTTAAGCTATACCAATTTTTTAAAATTTTTTTAATTTGTACCCACTTTTTAAATAACTTCAGCTCCCTTTCTCCTCCTCCTTCTCCTCCTTCATTTTTTTCTTCTTCTTCTTCTTCTTTCTTCTATAGAAACCAATCTCTCGTTAATCCTTATATTCATATATAGTAATGAGATTTTCTATCAATTTATATTTCCTGAGAAGCCTGGAGCTTTAAGGAAGTTCTTAGATGCTTTCAGCCCTCGTTGGAATATAAGTTTGTTCCATTATCATGAACAAGTAATTACTAGTCATAACATTCATCTTCTGCTGTTAAGCTCAGAAATGCTTAACAGCAATGGACAAAATGCTATGCATGTTGCTATATTAAACACTCTATAGCTGAATTTTCCTTGTTACAAAAATAAAAACTTTAGCTCTAGAGCTGAAGATAGAGCTGAAGTTTTTGTGTTGTAACTGGAAACTTCAGCTCTAGTATGTAATATTAATAGATGGTAAAAAAACTTCCCAGTTACAACACAAAAACTTTAGCTCTAGAGCTGAAGTTTTGTTGAAACTGTGAAACTTCAGCTCTAGTATGTAATATTAATAGGTGGTAACACTACTAGAAATCCGGAAAAAAACGACCACAAAAAGCGACCAACGTTGGTCGCCTATTGGCCTAAAAGCGACCAAAAAGCGACCAAACGTGCCTGGTCGATATTAAGCTGGTCCCTTTACCTTAGGGACCAAATAATCCGGTAAAGACACTTGTGACCAACTTTGGTCGCCATATTATTTTAATATTATAAATTTTACGATCAAAGTTGGTCTCATTTATGTAAATTTCATTTTTTTTATTTATTATTAATTATAAAGTAGCGACCAACTTTGGTCTGTACACGAAATATTATATTTAAAAAAATCTGGAAATTGGCGACCAAAGTTGGTCGCTAAACTATTAATTTTTTAATTTTTTTTTTTAAATTATCGACCAAAGTTGGTCGCTAAATACATGAACTAATTTTTTTATTCATTAATAGGCGACCAACACTGGCTGCCATATCTCTAGAAATTGTTAATTTTCTGGGAAATAGCGACCAATCTTGGTCGCTTTTTGTGAAATCTGGGCTAAATAGAGACCAACCTTGGTCGCTATTTCACAGAAATTTATTTTTTTAATAGAAAAGCGACCAAATAGCGACCAAAGTTGGTCGCTTTTCCTGGTATATTGCTGGCAGGAACTGCCTCTTTTGGCAGCTACACCACCTGCCAGCTTACCAAAATTCCTAAATAGGCAAATATGCCAACAACAGCAACAACAAGCAACAACAACAACAACAACAACAATTATAATGAACAAAGTATAAAGTTCAATAGAACTTTATACTTTAAGCTAATTAACAAACTAATAAGTTAAATGTTATTACAGAACCATTCGAAAACCAATTGTAATTGTCTAGCATAAACTAAAATGTTCAAAGATTGTTCTGTACATCATTATCATCACCGTCAGATGAACTTTCTTCACCATGACGGTATCTAGAATGGGCTATTTGTCGATGATGGGAAGAATAATCATGGGGAGGACGGGAGGATTGAGCACGGGGAAGGCAAGCCTATGGCGATGACTCACGAGATCGGGAAATTGGAAAATTGCCAGAAGCTAGGAGATTTTTGATCTGCTCTTGCATGCCCTTGTACTGAGCTTGCATGCCAGAGTACTGCATATCTCTAAGCCTTTCTCTCTCTTTGGCGGCTTCTAGCTCGGATGTGAGCTTTGCCACAGTCTCCCGCATAGAGGACAGGCTCTCCCCATCAAGTTGCTCGGCTTGGGAGGAAGTCCCTATTCCTTGCATTCCACATTTATAGCGATGGAATTTCTTGTTAGGAAGCCCGTATACCTTCCCCCCTTTTGGACCGCCAGCAGCCTGCGTCCATATTCTCTCAGCATCCTCGTCCGATAGTTGGATTGGCGCGCCGGACTCATTAGGTGGCTGACTGCGTATATATTGCTCCACTTCAACTGTGAAGCGACCCTATAAGAAAAATAATATGTGAATTACTATTTCCAAATTTATATAAAAGTAAATTAAAATTCTTAATGAAAAGTGAAAACTTACATGTACAGTCGAGGCTCGGCCCTCAACCCACCTTTCTTGCTCCGTCTCTTTCTTCTTCTTCACAATATGAGTCTCCTTGAAGAGCGCCTCTTGGTTCATCGGACGCCCCAACTTTTTTTTCCTGAAAACTCATAAATTTTAGTTAATAAACAAAATACATATATTAAGAAAATTAAAATAAATTAAGCAATTATGTACCATTCTTCGTTTTATCGTCCCTAGGATGACCGCACCTCCAGTGTGCAAGGATCCTCCCTTCTCAGATGCCCGTGCTTTCTTTCCTTTTTCACTCTTCTCTAAGAACTCTGCTGTAAGCCATTGCCTTTGCAAATCATCCCATAATTCCTGAAGCAACCAGTCAGGCTTTTGATTCAACTGCCTAGCTTTGGAGAAACAATGGGACAACCGCTTTCGAGCTTTGAGATGGAAGTTTGCAGCCACTTCCGCGCTATAGCGGTGTTCCCATACACACTTGCTCTGTATTTCAAAAGTCAAGTATTATATGGAAATATCATATTTAGATGGAAATATCATAAAAGTTATATTCGATATACTATACTTAGCTTTTATTAGCTAATAATTATTTAAAAGTTAAGTGCATTAACTGCTTATAGTATAATATTAGCTAAAAGCTAATAAATGATTATACTGCTTAAAAGAATATTTATACCTTAAATTGATTGAAGATTGCCTTCTTGAGAGCAAATGGGAATTCACTCCAAGTCGCATAAGGACCATCATAAAGCTTTCTGGTGGCTTTGGTGATGATCCTTGTAGTAACATTACTAGGGAGGAACCTGCAATCTTATTAAAAAAAACACATTAATATCTTAGTAAAACTGTACTAAACAAAAAAAGTTAAAATAACAAATAACTCTTACCCATCACCCTCAGGGACTATGATGATCTTGCCACATTCATCATAATGCACCTCCTCGTCATCAGCAGCATCATTGTCCGAAACATGTACATCGGAGGCATGTGTGGAAGGTGTAGGTGGGTCAGAGCTAGTATCTCGCAGACGAAGGCCTCCAATAGATGGAGTCCCGGATGAAGATGGCTGCGAGCCCTGGGACTGAGACATAGCTGTATGGGCCGCAAGTGGACAAGACACAGATAGCTGTGACCTGAGTGGCTATGATCCATGTGTCTGTGACATGGATTGATGCGATCCATGAGCTGCTGATGGATGTGATCTATGTGGATGTGAGACAGGTGGACTGTACGTAGGTCGTACAGTCCTATGGCCCTGCGAAGAAAGACCTGGCGTCTGCACGAAGGTGTAGGGCTGGACATGCGCTGGCAGCTCGGAATAGCCCTGGGGTGGAGGCGCAGGCACAGGCATCTGTGAAGAGGCAGGAACGGATTGAGTAGTACCTTCTAACCTCCTCTTTTGTTTCCTAGGCTTTTCTCTACCCCGAGAACCAGTAGGATCACTGTTACCTCGACCCTTGCCTGACATCTGCATAACATAATAAAAAGTTAGATTGAAACATATAAAGAAACTAGCTATAACATGAGTTATTAAAGAAACCAACTTTTTAAAGCTGATCGATGTATAGTTCCTCGTCCGAGAATTCTTCTTCCTCACTAGTTTGAGCTTCATCAGTTTATTCTTCTTCCTCGTTTTCTATAATTCTTACTTCATCCATATCAACTTCTTCCAATATGTGTTCAGAATGTTCCAAATCATTTTCTAAAACTTCGTCCACTATTTGGTGAACACTGGAGATATCGTTTTGATATGCAACATCTAACACATTCTCGACTTCTACCCTACCCACAGGCTTAGTTTTTATTACAACCCACCAATCAGCCTTATTCCGCCGCAATGGATAAGGATCATAATACACTTGCCTAACATTATGTGCAATTATGAAAGGATCATAGCGATCATACTCCCTCGTATGATTAACCTCAATTATGTTGTATTGATTGTGTACTCTTGTACCTCTTGTTGGATTTGGGTCAAACCACTTGCATCTAAAGAGTATCAATTTCTTATTTGGCCAACCTGAATATTCTAGTTCTATTATTTCTTTGAGCACACCATAATAATCAATATCTCCATCTTGGTTGCCATCACCACCTTGAACCCACACCCCACTGTTGTTGCTATTTTTATTTTTAGAGCAATCCTTTGTATGAAACTTATAACCATTCACAACGTACTTAGACATGGTTGTGACCTCAACCCCAGGTCCTCAAGATACATCTTTCAAAATTTGATTTACACCATTATTTGGATGATTTACCTACAAATCGTTAAATAAATTCATAAGTTAGCATAACTTCCAAACATTGTTTACCTACATAGTGTTAGAATATTTTAAGGAGAAACTTACAAATTTTTTGAACCACGTATCAAATCACGTATATACAGCATCATGGCCAAATTGACCCACAAAGTGACTGTGACACATCAAATATTTTTAGTAGTTGCATTGAGTTGTAATCACAGTAATTTTTAGATTTTGATAACTACCTAATCAATACTTACTTGAGATATGGTTCAACTTCAGGACAATTTAGCAACACGTGAAGTGTAGCTGACTTGTACTCCATATCACTCAAACTTCTCTTTCTAACATCCTTAGAACATCGGCCAGGTTGATTGAATATGGTCATAGGCGGATATAATGGATCATTCCTAAGGTCGACTGTGTGCCTGTTGGGCCTATTCCTAGCACATGCCACATTACTCTCAAAATAATAAGAACAAAAATGGGCAGTTTCCTTCGCAAGATAAGCTTCGCATCTCAATCCTATTCCTCTGCTTAACAAATTGTTTGCATTTGCCAATTGTCCTACATAATTTCAGGTTAGCGAAGAAAATTTGTTTAAATTAAAACAGAAAATTACATCAAACCTAAAATATTACCTCTCAAAGGGATACATCCATCTGCATTGAACAGGCCCTCCAAGTCGTGCCTCGTGTACAAGGTGGATTGGAAGGTGTTCCATCACATCAAAAAACCCACATGGAAATATCTTTTCCATCTTAGTAGAAGTTACACGAATGTTTTGATCCATCCGTTGTAGGTTTTCTTCCCTTAATGTGGAAGAACACAAGTCTTTGAAAAACAAACTAATCTCTGTGATGGGTTTCCAGATTCGTTCAGGCAAACCAGAAAATGCAATAGGCACTAAGGTCTCCATGAAAACATGACAGTCATGACTTTTCAAATGGCTCAACTTCCCTACCTCCATATCAACTTTTTTTCCCAAAATTCGACGCATAACCCTCAGGCATCTTCAACTTCGTTACCCAATCACAAATCTGCCGTCTTTCCTCCAAAGTGAATGTGTAACTTGCTTTGGGCTTGAACACCTTACTATTGTTTGCTGTCTGCAAGTATAATTCAGGCCGCCTGCAATATTCTTGTAAGTCCATTCTAGCCTTCGCGTTATCCTTTGTCTTACCTTTAACATCCATCACTCTGTTGAACAAATTGTCAAAATAGTTCTTCTCAATATGCATGACATGAAGGTTGTGACGGAGAAGATTATCCTTCCAATACGGAAACTCCCAAAATATACTCTGTTTCGTCCAATTCCAATTATGAGTTATACCATATCCGGGGAATCTATAAGGTGGAACTTCAGTAACTTTATTGAAGTTCTGGACCCTCTCCCAAATTTCCTCACCTGAAAGTATCGTAGGTGGGAAATCACATTCGAATTTATTCCTTTTGAATGCATTTTTCATCCTTCTAAACTCATGATCAGGAGGCAAGAATTGACGATGACAATCAAACCATGATTGCTTTCGGCCATATTTCAAAGTGAACGCTTTACTATTTTCCATGCAGTAAGGACAAGCTAGCTTACCAGCAGTCATCCACCCAGACAACATTCCATACGCAGGAAAATCATTAATTGTCCACATTAAATTAGCACGCAAAATGAAATTCTGCTTGGTTGATATGTCATATGTTTCAACACCATCGTACCACAATTGTTTTAGCTCATCAATCAAAGGTTGCAAATATACATCAATCAAACTTTTCGGATTACGTGGACCGGGGATAATACAATTTAAGAATATGTATGGACTAGTCATGCACAACTCGGGTGGTAGATTATAAGGTGTAAGAAAGACAGGCCAACATGAATATGGTGTGGCAGATACAGAAAAAGGCGTGAAGCCATCCGCACACAGACCTAATCGAACATTCCTTGGTTCACTAGCAAAATCTGGATATGTCCTATCAAAGTGCTTCCAAGCTTCTCCATCTGAAGGATGACATATAACACCAAGTGATCTTCTATTTTCAAAGTGCCATCTCATATGAGGAGCATAACTCATCGACGCATATAACCTCTTTAACCTAGGTATAAGAGGTAAATAATGCATCGACTTGATAGCGACCATATTCCCACTGGAAAGCCTCTTGAAACGAGGCTTGCCGCAAAATTTACAACTGCCCAAACCTGCATCATCTTTATAATATAACATGCAACCATCTTCACAACAATCGATTCTCATTGACGAAAGTCCTAACTTAGAAACTAATCTCTTTGCCTTGTAGAAATCACCAGGTAATTCGATATCAGGGCCAACTAGTTCACGCATAAGGTCAATGAAGGAGTCCATGGCTCCTTGAGAAATATTCCAATCAGATTTCATACTTAGTAATCTAACTGCAACAGACAACTCAGAGTGCGAACTTCCGTTACGTAGTGGACGACTAGCTTCCTCTAAAGCTTCATAAAAATGTTTTGCGTCATCATTAGGAGTTTGTTCAACATTTTCGTTGGACTCAAACCCAAAGTGCATCCCATAAGCATCCGCAACCATATCATGAATTCTAGAATCACGATTTGTATTCTCCACCGACCTACTACATTCACCCACAACCATGTTATGAAATATCCCATGGCTACCATCGATCTTTCCATGACAAGTCCACACAAAGTAATTCGCTATAAACCCCTTACTATAAAGATGAACCTTAACTTCCTCCGTTTTTTTCAAACTTCATACAGTCGCACCTAACACAAAGGCACCTAATTACTCCTTCATTTATGTATGGCGGAAGTGACATTGCGTGTCTAATAAATTCATCAACCCCTTCTACAAAATCCTCCCGCAATCCCCGCCGATTAGGATAATTTCTATTGTACATCCAACGATGTTCCATCTATATAAATAAAGCAAGAACAAATTAATTTAGTTAATTCAAGTATTTATGATGTATTCTTAGTTAATGTAGTTCAAACCAAAAACCCTAATACTAAATAAACAAAAATTCTGAAAAATTACATAAAATTATATAGCAAAAATTAAAAACAAAAAGCTAAGAAGGTAGATTACTAACCTTGGTAGATTAAAAGTATGATTAAAAAAGTGGTGGAAATGGGCGGGAGATAGCAGCTCCGGCGACACTGGTAGCGACGACAGTGGTAGCAGCGGTAGTAGCTCCGACGACAGTGGCAAGGGGTCTGGGGATTGATTTGTGTAGGGGAAATAGAGAAGGGGAGGAGAATATGTGGAGAGAGAGTTTGGGAAATTTTTAGGTAAGAAAATAACATTTTGGTAGGGCAACCCGATTTTGACTCTGGATTAAACAATAGCAACCATCTTTGGTCGCTATTCTTGGTAGCCAATAGGTATTGACTAATTTGACCAACATAGCGACCAAACTTGGTCGCCATTTTTTGACTGTTTGACCAAACTTGCGACCAAAGTTGGTCGCCATATATAAATCAAAAATAAATTATTTTAAGTTTAATTTAAAGTTATGTACATATGTAGTATAAATGTAGGATTTTAATTTATTTTAAACTATATATATATATATATATATAAGTATATAATATTTGTAAAAAATAATTATATATATATATATATATATATATATATATATATAAAAGCTATATTCGATACAGTATTACCTAATACACTTATACATAGTGCATAGTATAGCGTAAGTGTGTGTGTGTATATATATATATATATATATATATATATATATATATATATATATATATATATATATATATAACCTAAATTCGATACAGTATTACCTAATACACTTATACTCAGTGCATAGTATAGCGTAAGTATATATATTATATATACCTAAATTCGATACAGTATTACCTAATACACTTATACTCAGTGCATAGTATAGCGTAAGTATATATATTATATATATATATATATAAGCTATATTCGATACAATATTACTTAATACACTTATACTTCGTGCATAGTATAGCGTAAGTATATATATTATATATATATAAGCTATATTCGATACAGTATTACCTAACACACTTATACTTAGTGCATAGTATAGCGTAAGTGTATATATGTATATATATATATATATATATATATATATATATTTATAAGCTATATTCGATACAGTATTACCTAATACACTTATACTCAGTGCATAGTATATATATATATATATACATATATATATATATATATATATATATATATATATATATATATATATATATATAAAACCTATATTCGATACAGTATTACCTAATACACTTATACTTAGTGCATACTATAGCGTAAGTGTAACGACCCGACCGGTCGTTTTGAGTACTAGCTCCCCGTTCAGCAGTCTGTGGCCATGAACAGCTTCATTTCAGGTGTTATGACTTGTACGCGTGGTCGGAATTGATCTTCGGGAAGTTCAGAGTTGATTTGGAAAGATAATTCTTATTTTAGAAGCTTAAAGTTGAAAGAATGAACTAGGATTGGAGTTTTGAGTAAACGACCTCGGAATTAGGATTCGAAGGTTCCAGCAGGTTCGTATGATGATTTCGGACTTGGGCGTATGCCCGTTCTGGGTTTTGGATAACCAGGGAGCGTTTTGGCGCCTATTGTGGAAGTTAGCATTTTAGAAGGAATTTCTTCAGTTTAACTTGAAGTGCATTTCAGTGTTATCAATGTCCGTTTGGGATTCCGAGTCAGAGAATAGCTCCGTATGGTGATTCTGGAGTTGGGAGCGCGATCGGAAGTAAAATCGGAGGTCCGTAGGTCTTTTTGGAGCCAATTGGATAAAGATAGAAATTTGAAGGTTTTTGAGGAGTTTGACCAGAGGTTGACTTTTTAATATCGGGGTCGGAATCTAATTCCGAAAGTCGGAGTAGGTCCGTAATGTCAAATGTGGATCGCGTGCGAAATTTGAGGTCAATCGGACGTGATTTGATAGGTTTAAACATCGGAAATAGAAGTTGGAAAGTTTAAAGTTCATAAAGCTTGAATCGGGGTGTAATTCATGGTTTTAGCGTTGTTCGTTATGATTTGATGCCTTGAGCAAGTCCGTAATGTGTTTTGGGACTAGTTGGGTCCCGGGGGCCTCGAGTGGATTCCGGGTGGTTAACGGATCGAAATTGGAATTTGGAAGAGAGCTGAAGGCATCTGGTTGCTGGTATTTTCGCTTCTGCGGTTGGTTGACCGCAGAAGCGGCACCGCAGAAGCGAACGGGGAGCCGGAGAAGCGGTTTTTGGTCCAAAACTTGAGGACCGCAGATGCGGTCAAAATTCTGCCGAAGCGGAACCGCATCTGCGGAAGGGGCATCGCAGAAGCGAGAAAGGGCGGCATGGGAAGGAGCCGCAGAAGCGGCCTTTGGACCGCATAAGCGGAACCGCTGATGCGGCATGGCTTCCGCAGAAGCGAAAATGACTAGAAGCAGAACCTTGTTTTAAATCGTGGGATTGAGTTCATTTCTCCCATTTCTTCATGGCTTGGGCAATTTTTGGGGAGCTTCAAGGGAGGATTTTGTCGTCAATGTTGAGGTAAGTTACCCCTATCACTTTTGAGTTAAATACATCAATTATGTATGGATTTAAGCATGAGAATTAGTGTAAAAATTGAGGGTTTTGGTGGAAAACCTAGAAAATTATAATCTTGGATTTTGATCACGATTTTGGGTATGAAATTAAGAGAAAATCATATATTTGAGTTCCTAAGGTCATGGGTAACCTTTATCTTCGAGAAATCTTGGATTCCGGGCACGTGGGCCCGAGGGCATTTTGGTCATTTTACTAAGTGGAGTTGGGAATTTGTATAATCTGAATTGTTAACAAGTATTTGAGCATATTCTCATTAGTTTGTCGTTAATTGGCTAGTTTTGGTGCATTGTGCGTTGGTTCAAGCCTTCGGAAGAATGTAGAATGTCGGTTATGAGTCTTCGGAGCGAGGTGAGTCTCCTTTCTAATCTTGTGAGGGGGAATTTACCCCATAGGTGAGTTAAATTGGTTATGTGCTCCTATTTGTGGGGGCTACGTACGCACGAGGTGACGAGAGTCCATACGTAGTTACTATTTTGCTATTGTCCGGGTAGTCTAGGACCCCAAAAGCATGTTATACTTGGATTACTGTAAACCCAATGATAGTTTGAATTGTTTAAATCACCTTTGATTGGTAAAGGAATTTAAAAAGAGATTTAATATTAAATTTTCCCTGAAATGTTAAAAACAGAAATTTGTCTATTTGGTTGATTATCCGCGATAAGCTCTTAATTTCCTACTTGAGCATGTATTTTATGTGTGCCTGCGTCGCATGGATGATTCGCGAGCAGGATATGTGTTTATTAATGGAACGGGCCGAACGCCTTGGTGAGAATAGATGCATCTATGGTTCGTGCCGCTCGACCCTCGGCAGTGCACAGTCTACATTCCTTTTGGAGCGGGCCGTCACCTTGATGTAATTTGCGCATGTTTATCTGGTACTTGAAAATTGTAAATGTGGAATTGGCCCTACGTGGCTTGATATAAACTGATAAGATAATAAAGAACAGACTTTAGAAGCCCTTGATTTATTGTTGAAGGTGTTTACCTGTTTTTCTGGCTTCACAATTAGAACCTCTATACAAATCCATTATTATCCTCGCACTTATAGAATATTGCTAATTGACCTCTAGTGAGTGTCGGAGTTGGCTATCTCGTCTGTACCCCTTCGGGATTAGACGGGATACTCACTGAGTACACGTTTATTACGTACTCATACTACACTTCTGTCCATTTTTGTTGCACAGGTACATATATAATTCTAGCAGCCTACTGGGCGTAGCAGCATGGATAATTCTGGAACTAGGTGAGCTGCAATTTGCGAGGCGACCCGCAACTAGTGTAATTCCTTTCTGCACTTTTATTATTTATTCCCTGTCCACTGTATTTCGTACATATGTTGTATTTTATTTTACTTATCAGTAGTCGCTCATGCAATTGTGACACCGGGTTTCTGGGATGGGTTTCAATGGATTTGTACTAATTGTTATAAATTAAATTTGAATTCAAGTAGTGATCTTTTATTTATGGAAAATGGAAGGAAAAACCTTAGATTTTCAAGAGTATTAAAAGAGGATTTAATTGATAATCTAGTTGGCTTGATTGACAGAGGTGTCCGGTGCCATCACGATCCTTAGTGGATTTTGGGTCGTGACAACATGGTATCAGAGCACTAGGTTCCCGTCGGTCTCACGAGTCGTGAGCAAGTCTAGTAGAGTCTCGCGGATCGGTACGGAGACGTCTGTACTTATCCTCGGGAGGCTGCAGGACTGTTAGGAGTACTTCCCTTCTTTGTTTCCTTATCGTGCGGTTCGATTCCTTCGAGGCTTATGCCTTTGATTCCTTCCCACTCAATCTTACGCGACGCGAGCGCTTGTTATAAATCGAAAATTGAAGGATTGCAATGGCACTACAAATATGGTGCGGGATGATTTTTCCGGTATAGTTGATTGGACTATTATAGTCGCCTTACGGAAGGATATTCTATTGTTCAGCTCAGTAACAGAACTTCTAAGAGTCTTGAGTCTAGGCACAGGTTGCCATGATGCTTACGAGTGATTATTCCGCGGTGTTGTTGTGATGGTAGGATGTTTGCCCAGGTGTCGGGGCAGTGGATAAATTGAAGGGAGGTTACTCAGTGTGTAATCAAAGGGATTCAACATTTTATTCCCGGCAGGGGATAGTCAATCGAACCAAGGATGGTCAGGTGTGGACTAGTGGAAGTAACGAAATGTGGTAATTGCAAGTGTGGCGGAGTTCTCCTCTACATTGGGGTGTTGTTGTCCTAATTGGAAGTACTAAGCTTGGCGATGTCATAATATGCTACAATTCGCCTTTAAGGCAAGATATTGTGAAATAGTATTGGAGATACAACCGTCAGATATCGCATGGTGCGATGGTTTAGGATTGAATCAGTATTTTAAATATTGGCGGTTCGAGAAAGATGACCTTCGGAAAAGTTTGGGTTTAGTAGCAAATTGTGGATTCAATTTCTATGAAGATAAATTTTATCAAGGCAACAATTGAGTAGCGAAAGATGAGGAAGACACGTGGGAAGTGTCAGGAGGAGTTTTAAAACTTCTAAAAGGCCAAGTTTAGGAGGCGCAGGTCGACCAATTAAATAAAGGAGTGAGTTTACCCAAAGTGGGAGAGTGGCGGCGCCATATAGGGCTTAGTAGTAGGATGACTACGCGCCTAAGGAGAGTTTGGAATGGTCTGGGATTTTAGCGACGGGCAATTGAAGTCTGCAGGTTTAATTCAAAGCACGGTGTTGTTATGAGGCAAGAGATTTGGTATGACGGATAGGAGCTGCTTGAAATGAAGAAAGATGTAGCATGACTTTGAAGTGAAAGGATGTTGTCGCACATTTAATTGATGTCCACAAGGGATAAATGGACCGGCACAGCTAGAAAGTGGGCTTGAATTCAAGATTTGGTAATTGATGTCATAGTGATTGTATCCCGTGCAGCAGCATTGGAAGGTGTCGGGAGGTGATTTCCTCAGGCGGGTTATTTCCCCGTGAGTAGGTTAGCGGTCGCGTGGTTGGCGAAGCTTCTGCAAGGAATTATATTGGCTATCCAACAAAGAGATCGGTCGTGTGAATGTGGATGATGATTCAGAATACGAGAGATGGGGGTTTACAGAAAGATTCTGAGAGTTTGCGGCGGATGATTGCGCAAGGTTATGGCAATAAGAGGTAAAGAATTCGAGTATCCCAGCGTTGTGTGTTAATGGCTTCGAGCTAAGTGGGAGAGCCCCACCGCTTATGATTTGGGTTGCATGGTTAGATACTTGCGAGGTTTCCAGTTATTAATATCTTGATGGGTTATCTCAGCTACGGAAAAAGACCATAACTGGTGAATTGAGTAGATGAATTGTGGAATGCATGCTATGGTTGGCCTTGTTGGCTCATGTTCGAACTTGGAAAAAGATTCAGGATTTATGCCTCGTATAAATGCAGGTTTCAGAGGAAGTGATTTAGCCGGGTGCTTCGTCGAGAGGGTATTCGTGTGTTATAAGATTTATGGAGTGGATTATGTTCGGGACCCAGTCGGAGCGGGTGGCTCTCAATAATGGTCCTAGTGCATTCAGAAGTTAAGATATGATGCCTAGCGATTTCGAGCTGATAGGTACGGCTAAGAATCAAGCTTGGAAAGCAGCTTATGAGAAGAAGGACAGAATGTTCCGTGATGGTTGGCTTGTGATGTAGCAATTGGGAGGTATGAAATGGTTTGTGAGATTTGTGACAGTATAGTCTCGTGATTCAAGGTCACTCGGGGTGAGTGTGGATGGAGTATGTTATGTGTTGAATGGAGTTAGTATTATTTCCAAGGCAAGCAAGGATAAATTGGAAGAAGGTAGATTGATTAGCCATAGTTGAATTGGCATATTGGGGCCAGTGATCAGTTCATTCCGCGTGATCAAGTTATGTGTATGATTTGTGGCGGTACGTGTGAGGCTTGTCGGCCGCCGTAATTAACGTCATTCAGAAGCATTCTTCTGTTATGGCTTGTAAGTGGAAGCAGATTCCGGAAGGGTTATGGTGGCTTGGACCACTACTCGCAGATCTGCATGTCCTACGGTTATGGGAATTTACCTGTGTGTTGCTATGGTTCTCCTGAAGTGAGTTAAGTGCAGAGTTCTTATATGATGAAGTGTTAAATATTAATGATTTCGAGGTTGATGAAAATCGTGTTCTATCGTATATTAGCACGTTGGGTGCAGTGAGTATCATATGAATTCGAAGTGAAAATTAAGGTGGCAGTTTGGTGCTGGTAAGGATGTCACGGGCTCGGATGAGCAAGGAAAGGGGTGAATGATTAAAGTAAATTGGTGTTGTTTTCAGCGCCACCTGAGATCGATGTTTTGTGAAAAAGGCTTTGTATCCTGGTTAAGAATTCTTGATCGCTTTTCAGCGTTAGTGCGATCGATGGTTGGAACGAGCAGAACCGTTATTTATTTCGGAAGATTGTAAGGGCATGACCCATGGGAAGATTGTATAAGTGTGACATGTAGTCACTTGAGTGGCTAGAGATTTGAACCAAGTATGAGGATTGTGGTAGTGTCACTAAATTTGAGAAACATTATGCTTGGAAGGCACCTTGTTTATTGGGTTATGAACTGAGGAGGTTGCTCCGGTTCTGATGGTTGTTCTTATGTGTTATGCGGCAAAAGGGAGTTACTATGGACCTTTGAAAGGTTATTAGCCAAGTTGGTGCAATCAGAAATCGGCTTGAGATCAGTGGATTGATTTATTTATAGACAGGGCTTTATATAAAGCCAGTTGTGTATGTTTCAGCGACTGTTCCCTATGGAGGAACAGTCGGGGTGTTATTTTGTCATCGGCTATTCCAGGTAATGAGGTATTGCGCCGTATGAGTTGTGAGATGGCTTGGCAAATTCTTATGTGTTAAGGTTTCGCGTGGCGATGGTGTTATGTGAGCAGGACGGCTCTTGAGATTTAGATCTTGTATCCCACCTCAATCGTGCTTGAGTTTTGTAGCCTATAACGCTATGTGTTTTCTCAGGGATGGTACTACGCACTTAGCGTGCTTACGATCAAAATTCGATATTTTTATTATAATGAGCAGATTTAGCTCGAAGTGCAATCTCCTTATGTGAGATCTATGTGTGGATCGGGTGGCCGCCGCCATGGGTATGTTATTTGGATCGGGTTGCGCGCCGCAATAGTGTGATGTCGAATCTAGTTTTCTATGTGCTATTTCTTTGTGTGTTTCACTTCCTATCTTCTAAGGAAAGTCCGTATTAGTGCGGGGGTTAGGTAATTCCTTCCAGAGTTCGATTTCCTGTTTGTGTTGTATTCGGATTGGGGGCCTATTGGCACATTGTGGCGTCATACGAGACTTTTGACCGCATTCGGAATGGCTTATTGCCTAAGCAGTTCGTACTGGGTGAGACGAGATTATGAGATTTAAGATCAGTGCAATCTGATTATATGAAGTATATTAAGGAGCAAAGGTCATTATTAGGTTCAGAATGTGGTAATGTTTCTTGTCAGAAGTATAGACTCAATGATTGGTTGACTCGGTAGTCGATTATGAATTTGGGCACATCTCATCCGTCGTGGCGGTATTGTAAGAGTTAGAGTAAGACTTGCGCGTGTCATGAGATGCAATGGGAGCATCTGATTCGTTGAGTTTTGGCTAAGTTGATCAGAGAATATTATTGCGGTCCTGTGGATTTAGTGTTGCAAAGTAAGAATTCAGCAAGGTTATGCAGTCATGTTTGAGTGCAACGTGTAGTGATTGATATGGTGATCGTATGTTGGAAACAGGCCTGGCATGGGATTCCGGATGTTGGAATCAGGCTCTAAGGCTTAACTGCTTGAATAAAAAGGGAATATCTTCAGAATTTATCGAGCTAATATGCTCAGCTAAGTTGTGGTGGCACTGGAAGGTGCACGTGAAGTTAAACAGCGATTTCAGACCACTCCAGTACAGTTCTCAGCACGTTCGAGGACGAACGCATGTTTAAGTGGGAGAGAATGTAACGACCCGACCGGTCGTTTTGAGTACTAGCGCCCCATTCAGCAGTCTGTGGCCATGAACAACTTCATTTCAGGTATTATGACTTGTACGCGTGGTCGGAATTGAATTTTGGGAAGTTCAGAGTTGATTTGGAAAGAGAATTCTTATTTCAAAAGCTTAAAGTTGAAAGAATGAACTAGGATTAAACGACCTCGGAATCAGGATCCGAAGGTTCCAGCAGGTTCGTATGATGATTTTGGACTTGGGCGTATACCCGGTTCGGGTTTTGGATAACCCGGGAGCATTTTGGCGCCTATTGTGGAAGTTAGCATTTTAGAAGGAATTTCTTAAGTTTAACTTGAAGTGCATTTCAGTGTTATCGATGTCCGTTTGGGATTCCGAGTCTGGGAATAGCTCCGTATGGTGATTCTGGAGTTGGGAGCGCGATCGGAAGTAAATTCGGAGGTCCGTAGGTCTTTTTGGAGCCAATTGGCTAAAGATAGAAATTTGAAGGTTTTTGAGGAGTTTGACCGGAGGTTGACTTTTTGATATCGGGGTCGGAATTCAATTCCGAAAGTTGGAGTAGGTCCGTAATGTCAAATATGACTCGCGTGCAAAATTTGAGGTCAATCGGACGTGATTTGATAGGTTTAAACATCGGAAATAGAAGTTGGAAAGTTCAAAGTTCATAAAGCTTGAATCGAGGTGTAATTCATGGTTTTAGCGTTGTTCGTTATGATTTGAGGCCTCGAGCAAGTCCGTAATGTGTTTTGGGACTGGTTGGTATGATTGGTTAGGGTCCCGGGGGCCTCGGGGGGATTCCGGGTGGTTAACGGATCGAAATTAGAATTTGGAAGAGAGCTGAAGGCATCTGGTTGCTGGTATTTTCGCTTCTGCGGTTGGTTGACCGCAGAAACGGCACTGCAGAAGCGAACGGGGAGCCGCAGAAGCGGAACCGCATCTGCGGAAGGGGCATCACAGAAGCGAGAAAGGGCGGCATGGGAAGGAGCTGCAAAAGTGGCCTTTGGACCGCATAAGCGGAACCGCTGATGCGGCATGGCTTCCGCAGAAACGGAAATGACTGGAAGCTGAACCTTGTTTTAAATCGTGGGATTGAGTTCATTTCTCCCATTTCTTCATGGCTTGGGCGATTTTTGGGGAGCTTCAAGAGAGGATTTTGTCGTCAATGTTGAGGTAAGTTACCCCTATCACTTTTGAGTTAAATACATCAATTATGTATGGATTAAGCATGAGAATTAGTGTAAAAATTGAGGGTTTTGGTGGAAAACCTAGAAAATTATAATCTTGGATTTTGATCACGATTTTGGGTATGGAATTAAGAGAAAATCATATATTTGAGTTCCTAAGGTCATGGGTAACCTTTATCTTCGAGAAATCTTGGATTCCGGGCACGTGGGCCCGAGGGCATTTTGGTCATTTTACTAAGTGGAGTTGGGAGTTTGTATAATCTAAATTGTTAACAAGTATTTGAGCATATTCTCATTAGTTTGTCGTTAATTGGCTAGTGTTGGTGCATTGTGCGTTGGTTCAAGCCTTCGGAAGAATGTAGAATGCCGGTTATGAGTCTTCGGAGCGAGGTGAGTCTCCTTTCTAATCTTGTGAGGGGGAATTTACCCCATAGGTGAGTTAAATTGGTTATGTGCTCCTATTTGTGGGGGCTACGTACGCACGAGGTGACGAGAGTACGTGCATAGCTACTATTATGCTATTGTCCGGGTAGTCTAGGACCCAAAAAGCATGTTATACTTGGATTACTGTAAACCCATTGATAGTTTGAATTGTTTAAATCACCTTGAATTGGTAAAGGAATTTAAAAAGAGATTTAATATTAAATTTTCCCTGAAATGTAAAAAACAGAAATTTGTCTATTTGGTTGATTATCCGCGATAAGCTCTTAATTTCCTACTTGAGCATGTATTTTATGTGTGCCTGCATCGCATGGATGATTCGCGAGTAGGATATGTGTTTATTTATGGAACGGGCCGAACGCCACGGTGAGAATAGATGCATCTATGGTTCGTGCCGCTCAACCCTCGGCAGTGCACAGCTTACATTCCTGTTGGAGCGGGCCGTCGCCTCAGTGTAATTTGCGCATGTTTATCTGTTACTTGAAAATTGTAAATGTGGACTTGGCCCTACGTGGCTTGATATAAACTGATAAGATAATAAAGAACAGACTTTAGAAGCCCTTGATTTATTGTTGAAGGTGTTTACCTGTTTTTCTGGCTTCATAATGTGAACTTCTATACAAATCCATGATTATCCTCGCACTTATAGAATATTCCTAATTGACCTCTAGTGAGTGTCGGAGTTGGCTATCTCGTCTCTACCCCTTTGAGATCAGGCGGGATACTCACTGAGTACACATTGATTACGTACTCATCTATACTTCTGTGCATTTTTGTTGCACATGTACATATATAACTCTAGCAGCCTACTGGGCGTAGCATCATGGATAATTCTAGAACTAGGTGAGCTGCAATTTGTGAGGCGACCCGCAGCTAGTGTAATTCCTTTCTGCACTTTTATTATTTATTCCCTGTCCACTGTATTTTGCTCATGCACTTGTGACGCCGGGTTTCTGGGATGGGTTTCAATGGATTTGTACTAATTGTTATTATTTAAAATTGAATTCAAGTAGTGATCTTTTATTTATGAAAAATGGAAGGAAAAACCTTAGTTTTTCAAAAGTATTAAAAGAGGATTTAATTGATAATTTAGTTGGCTTGCCTGACAGAGGTGTCCGACGCCATCACGATCCTTAGTGGATTTTGGGTCATGACAGTAAGTATATATATATTATATATATATATATATATATATATATATATATATATATATAATCTATATATACTAACTAGAAAAAGTAAAGAGTAAATCCGACATGCTATTTTTGTAAAGATCTCTTGTTATTTTAAGGAATTTTTACCTCCTATAGCAAAGGTTGATACCTTATTTATTTTAAATAAATACCCTTTAAAAAATTATATTTCANATATTATATATATATATATATATATATATATATATATATATATAAGCTATATTCGATACAGTATTACCTAATACACTTATACTTAGTGACGACCCGACCCGTCGTCTCATGAGTTACCGCTCCGTTTCCCCCATTTTATGCTTCTTCATGTTTCGTTATCGGTATGTGGTGTGTTAGAGTTGATTTGGATTGGTTTTGATAAGAAATGAGACACTTAGTCTCTTTAAGGAAGGCTTAAGTTGGAAAAGTCAACCGGACGTTGACTTATGAGTTATAGGGCTCGGATGTGATTTCCGGTGATTCGGTTAGCTTCGGGGGATGATTTGTGACTTAGGAGTGCGATCGGAATTGATTTTGGAGGTCCGGTGTAGAATTAGGCTTGAATTGGCGAAGTTAGTATTTTGGCGAATTCCGGTTGATAGGTGAGATTTTGATCCGAGGGTCGGAATGGAATTTCGAGAGTTGCTGTAGCTTTGTTATGTAATTTTGGACTTGTCTGCAAAATTTTATGTCATTCGGACGTGGGTTGGTTGGGTTTTTGATCAAAAATGGAATTTGGAAGTTCTTGAAATTGTTAGGCTTGAATCCGATGCAAATTTGGTGTTTTAATGTTGTTTTGAGCATTCCGAAGGTTGGAACAAGTTTGAATAATGTTATGGGATATGTTGGCGTGTTTGGTTGAGGTCCCGAGGGCCTCGGGTGTGTTTCGGGGTGGTTTCGGATCATTTCGAGCTGTTTTGCAATGGCTGAAGCTGGTATCTGGTATTGTTCTTCGCGTTCACGAGGGTCCCCTCGCGTTCGCGAAGAAGGATATGGCTTCTGGGTTTTGTTCTTCGCGTTCGCGAAGAGAGCCTCACGTTCGCGAAGAAGAGACAATTCTGTTCGCGAAGAATTTGACAATTCGGGTCGCTTAAGAGAGTGGACTCAACTGATGTAGACATGGATGCGGGAAGTGTAGAGGATTACAGTACTAGATGATCTGTGTTTTCACAAACTTGTAAACGATTTGAGTTTAATATCACTATGGTATTGTGGCATCATTAGAGTAGAAGCATTATGGGTTATTGAGTTGTGTCCTGGTATATAGCTTCGAGCCAAGTTGGGGAGGTTGCTGTTGATTAGCTGATCGCACGGTCATGTGCTATGCTGGTTCCTTTTCGAGGTATGCTGGCGGATCAGTCCTGGTTGCAGAAATTGAGCTGACAATGGCACGAGTGGAGCAAAATTTTGACAAAGGTTATATGGTGCTTCGTAGATGTGTGAAAATAATAGGATGTCTTGAGCTGTCATTGATAAAGAATGCTCAGTTTATGGAGAAGGAAGATGTTTGTTTGTATTGGAATGAGATCATATCCTGCGGTGTCAGAGTGCTAATGAGGCACGGATGGTTATGTCCGTTTGATCAGGTAAATTGCAGTTCGAATATGAAGTAAATGACTCTCGAGAATGGTTTTATTGTGTTCAAGATTCTACATGTAACAATCAGGTGTCTTAAGGTTGTGTGCGTGGGTAGAGACTGTATTTTCATTGGAAAAGGTCAAGACTTGTGGTATTTTTATGTTGATTATGGGATCCTATGTATCGGTATCTGGAAAGTAATGGTAACGAATTCAGATTCGCAGGAAGTTCTTCAAAGTAAAGTATTCTGGAATATGGTATTTCTAGGAACAGTTGAGAGAGTATTCAGTGGCCTATGGGTCTTAGATAGTGTGGTCCTATGTTCGAGTCTCGTGTGGTAAACCTGGTCTGAGGTATTGTGGTGCTACAACAAGGAGGAATATCAAGTTGATGATGAATCAGAGGGGAAATTTGATAAATGGAATAGCTTGTTAGTAGACTGAGTCGGTATGGTAAGGATATGATTAATTCTTCGTATGTGTTCGAGGTAATGAGCCTTACAGGCATTTTGCAGCAATGCTCTTGAGTTTTGGCAGCTTGCTTAGCTTGGTTTGGGTAGAAGGATTCAGTCCTGGCAGTTTAGCTTGTGCACATGGAATTGGGGGAGAGAGTCCTTGTTGGGTTTTTACCGTGGTTTGGAGATGAATATATTTTCTATGGGTATGCGAAGCATGAAATGTGTAATGATTCTTCTTCTAGATGGGATTGACGGAAGGTCTTGGCTAGATGAGTTACAGTTCAGTTCTGAAAAGAAGTTCATAAAATTCTTAGGCAACGGGTAGCCTCAGGTAATCAAGGAAATGGTACTGCTAATTGGAAGTGATTTGACGAGAGTATATGTCTCGGAAGAAGGGTAATGTGATTAGACTGATGATACTTCGATAGTATTGTGGCACTTTCTTACTAGATCGACTGCTGATATCTGAGTTTGTTGATGGCGACAGGGGTAATTTTAGAATATCTTTCGTGGAATGTTGGGTACTCGAGGTGTGATATGTATTCATACCTGCAGGAAATTTGGGGATTAGGTACAGTGATTCGTGCTATATGAAGTTGGAGACTGGGAGTTCTCAGTTACAGACTAATTGTAGTTGCGTTGTGGATCGTGTGTATTGGATACGTTAGCGGCTATTGGATTTGGAGGCCCGAGTGGATCTATTCTTTGGCTTGGGTAATATTAGATATTTGGAATGATAATTGGGTGTAGACTGGTTGATCTCATGTGGTTATTCTAGACTATTGAGTTAGGGCCTCATGTTGGAAATTGCCACAGGTTGCGTCGGCGAGGATGCACTCGGATTATGTTCTAGCACGAGTGGTTTGCTATTCCAAAGACCAGCGGAACGACAGGAAGCGATCTTCCTTAATTGGGCCTTTGTAGCGGATGTCAGTGTAGAGGTTTCTACCATTGATTCAGTTCCGGTATTGAGGGACTTTTCGGATGCGTTCCTTGAGGCCGGGCATGTCGCCGGGCGAGACTGTGGATTTCGGTATTTATTTGGTTCCGAGCACCGATTCGTACGGCTCCCGGCAGGAAGTTATAGTAGTGGAAGGAGCAGCTTCAGCTTCGTGATATTAGTTCGTTGGCAGGCCGATGGCGCTACGTATTAGCTGAGTTAGCTTGGTATAAAATCCCGAGTTGTAAATTTGTGGAGGGATAGGTGATTCGATCGTTTATTGAACTTGTTAGTGATCTGGGAGATCAATGAGTGCTTTCTATGCTGTGAGGCGTTATTGATTGGGTTTGATATGGGCACATGGAGTGCGTTCTTATTGAGGAGTCATAAGAGAAAGTTCGAGCGGGAAGAGTAATTGAGTGGTGGCTCGGTTAAATGATATTGGTTACGGCCTATCGGTAGTTGCGCTATCGTATGTTTAATTTGTTTCACCTGTGGTAAATGAATGGCTTTTGGAGTTTCAGACATCCAAATTATGCGTGGGCTGTGCGATTTTGAGCATTGGCGACTTGAGGTGTTTCATGTGTAACAGGGTTTGGGGAGAACGCGGCATTGTGGCGAGGCCACCGGGTATAGACCCATTCAGGGTAGATTCAGGTATGCCTATTTCCATGATGTGAGAGAGGGTCTCAAGCCTGTGTATTGTAATGGTACATGATGAGCTTGAGTTAACAGCTCTTTCGTTTGAGTCATTTGTCATGAATTTGAGTATGTTTCAGACCTTTCCTCGATGGTGCGTTGTATTATGCACAAGTTGTGCGCTTAGGCCTGTGTTTGAGGTGTCATATCACAAGAGTGGTGTGTTGGATTCTAGGAGATCGTTGGAGTCATTAATGAATACGAACATATTTGATTTCAGCTGTTGGGAAGGATTAATATCGAGGTTCGGATCGGAATCTACTGTTGCGTATTAATCAAAAGGGGAAGTGCTTCTGAATTGTTGATCTGAGAGATGGTTACGGTTTGCTGCGGTTTCATTATCGTTGGTAGTAGATGACAGTGTTGGAATGAGACTTTAGCGTAAATTAAGAGGTTTTCTATCGCGTATTTGGTTGTGTGGGTAAACTAACTGGAATGGAAAGTTATCGTATTCAAGTGGCTTGGATATATGTGGTATATTTCATATGACTTCACTGAGGCGTTGCAAGTGTGGGTATACAGCTGGTTCGGGACTATTCAAAGTACAGGTGTGGGTTATTGATCGTATTGATGGTTTCAAGAAGTGAAAAGGTAGTTCTATAATTTATGGGCTAGACTGCGATGGTAATTTCACGCCTATGTTGTGTTGTCGGACCGTAATTGAGATTAGGGTGACGTGGGATTACCCCGGGTATATGCTTGGTAAGGTTTATTCAGCTATTGGTTGGGCTTCATAGACAACTATGGGTACGCTCGAGGACGAGCGTTGGTTTAATTTGGGAGGATGTTTGACGACCCCGACCGTCGTCTCATGAGTTACCGCTCCGTTTCCCCCATTTTATGCCTTCTTCATGTTTCGTTAATCGGTATGTTGGGTGTGTTAGAGTTGATTGGGATTTGTTTTGATAAGAAATGCAGACACTAGTCTCTTTAAGGAAGGCTTTAATTGAAAAGTCAACCAGACGTTGAGCTATGATTATAGGGCTCGGATGTGATTTTCCGGTGATTCGGTTAGCTGTCGGGGGATGATTTGTGACTTAGGAGTGCGGATCGAATTTGATTTGGAGCGTCCGGTGTAGAATTAGCGTTGAATTGGCGAAAGTTAGTATTTTTTACGCGAATTCCGGTTGAATAGGTGAGATTTTGATCCGAGGGTCGGAAATGGAATTTCCGAGATTGCTGTTAGCCTTCGTTATGTCAGTTTTGGACTTGTCTGCAAGAATTCATGTCATCGGACGTGGTTTTGGTGAGGTTTGATCGAAAATGAATTTGGAAGTGCTTTGAAAATTGTTAGGGCTGAATCCGATGCAAAATTTGGTGTTTAATGTTGTTTTGACCATTCCGAATGTTGGAACAAGTTTGATAATGTTATTGGGATATGTTATGGCGTGTTTGGTTGAGGATCCGAGGCCTCGGATGTGTTTCAGGTGGTTTCGGATCAAATTTCGGGCTGGTTTTGCAAATGGGCTGAAGCTGGTATCTGGTATGTTCTTCGTGTCTGTTCGCGAGGTCCCCTCGTGGTTCGCGAAGAAGATTTGGCTTCTGGGTTTTGTTCTTCGCGTTCGCGAAGAGAGGGCCTCGGCGTTCGCGAAGAAGAGCAATTCTGTTGCACAGGTTTTACTTTGGAGGCTCGTATCTCTCAATCTACAAAGAATTTGGAGATGATTCAAATACGAAAGCTGTAGCTCTTTGAATCTAGTTTCAAGAAAAACATTGTCATAGTCATTTGGAGTTGTGTGTAAGAAGTTATGACCATTACACTAGAGGCTGGTCCGAGCAGAGTTTGAAAATGAATTTTCGGAACTTTGTCTTCGCGAACGCGAGAGCGAGGACCGCGAACGCCAAGAACAAACCCTGCGGCAGCAGAATAAAGTGCCAAAACTTCGTTTCCCCATTTGCATTTTTGACGATTTTGGAGCTCGGATAAGGCATTTTTGGTGTGATTTTTGCGAGAAACAACGGGGTAAAGTATTCTTAACTCAATTTTGGTTTGTATAACTTGAATCTATCACTAGGTTTGGTGTTTAATCCGCGAATTTTGTTGGAAAAGTATAGAAAACCCTCTTGGATAGAATCATGATTTGCAGGTGGTCTCGAAAATTGTTATGGGAATGGATTAATTTTGCTATGGTAGACTCGTGGCAAGATAAGGAATCCGATGATGTGAATTTTGTAATTTCGAGAAGCAGTGGCCCGGGCTCGGGTTTTGCTAGTTTTGAGATCTTTTTGCTATTTTCGGATTGTTTGCGATTGGGTAATGTTCCCTTAGCATATTGTGAATGTGATTCTCTCTGATTTTGGTTAGATACGACGCGCGTAAGGCCGATTTGAGGGGCAAAAGCGGCGCAAAGCTTAGAGATTTTGCCGGTTCGAGGGGAGTAATACTTGTAAATGATACTCCTTGAGAGGTTTTGAACCCCCGGATTTGCACATTCATAGTGCTGTATGAGGTGACTTGGCACGCGCGATATGAGCGATGGCTAGAGCACCGTTGGGGATTGTGACTTGTCCATCCCCGGTTTGTTGATTTTTACCACGTATTTGACGTGAAACTACTTTTATCATCATAATTTGGCTGATTGCCATGTTGCGGCTTCGTGCCAACTATGTAATCCCGTTCAGGGATGATATCAACTGTTTCCGCATGATTTTTGCATACTATTAGATTCTCGGTCCAGGGTTTTAATACTGATTGCAAACTCGGCCATTTCTAAATTTGAAAACTTAACAACCATTTTATGACGTTTTGAGCTGAGAACTTTTATTTTAATTATTGCCCAAATGGCTTATGTGCAGTTTCTAGGACTAAGCATGATCGGGCTGCGCACCGCAGTAGTGTTATAGTGATTTCTGGATATATGGTTGGCTCGGGCTGCGACACCACAGCGGGTATTGTATTGATAGTGAGGCGAGGGCCTTGGTTGGTGCCACGAGATGGCTTGATTATTTGCGCTTGGGCTGTAGGGCCCCTTCGAGTGCTGTACCCAAACCCCCATAGGCGCCGTTCGACATTAAATATGGATTGGCGGCGGGCTGCCACGCCGCAGCGTCATATGCATTGCATTTGCCATCATGCATTGGTTCCTGTTGTATTATGTGTCATTGAAACATTAGCACTCTCATTTTCATTGGCATCCATGCTACTTCTTCACTATTTTACCAGATACCCTGTGTTATTGTTAATGGAGTGCTGTGCCCGAGGGCTGAGCTTATGTGCTTGAACTTGCACTATCTGTTTCGCATTCAATTTGCTTAACTGTTTGAAAAGATATTTTCAAAGAGTTGTTAACTGCACCCAGATGATTTTCTAAAGGATTTCACGTATTAATGGTTCTCAAAGGTTGCACTGTTCTGGTATAGCATGATGTGAGTGTTTTACGTTTGATTTCTTGCTGTCCTCAGTTATTATTTTACTCTTTACTCACTGAGCTTTGAGTACTCACTTTTACTCCCGCACCTCGCGTGCAGTTGCCCAAGGAATTTCTACCCGGTTAGCGGGTTTTGCGCTTGATGAGGACTTGTCATCGTAGCTGGAGCAAGATGACCTGCCGGCGTTCGCGACACCGCGAACTTTGTTTTTGACTCTAAATTTTATTTTGTATTTTTATCGGCCCCTTCTTTGTTTAAAAAGTTGTGTTCAGATTTCTTTAGATGCTCATGGACTTGTGACACCCCGTCGGGCTGTGTTGTTGTAAAATATCTGTTATAATGCCATTTTAGTCATATTTATCCATTCCATTTATGCTTAAGACTCGTATAAAGAGAAACGAATTGGGTTAGTTTGGCTGGCCTTGTCTTCAGAGAGCGCCATCACGATCGGGTTTTGAATTTGGGCGTTGACAAGTTGGTATCAGAGCATAGGTTACTTAGGTCTACGAGTCGATGAGCAGGTTAGTAGAGTCTCGCGGAAGACGGTAACAAGGGACGCCTGTATTTCTCCTCGCGGGAGGCTGCCCAGAACCTTTAGGAAAAATGTTCACTTGGCTTGGAAATTCTTATCGTGCGTACTATATTCAGCTTGTGATATAACTCTTGAAATTCCTTCCACACGTCTGTAATGCGCACGATGAGCTCAGTATTATATATTGCCTTGTATGGTTTTAATTCCCGACATCGAGGGGGCGAGATGCATCTTCGTTAAGTATGTTGGCGGGCAGTCTGGAGGACTGAGGCCGGATCTTTGCCTAGGGCTTGAGCACCAGGTGCTGATTGGGTGAGTATGTCGTTTTGAACTTGATATGTCGGTATTGTCCTTATTAGCGGAAATGGCGATTGGATATCCATTGATGAGTATGTTAAGTACTGCGGGGTGTTCTATATGACTTGGTAGTTGACGAAGAAGTCTCTGGATAATTAGATAACTGTTAAGTGGTTCGATTCCTATTTGTGATTCGATGTGTAGCCCGAAGTTATGGTGCGCGTGAGAATGATTTTCGTGTCTCCTAGTTGGGGAGGGTAGTGCATTACATGTCGGCGGTTATTGAGTTCCAACTCAAGAAGACTAAATGACTGTGTTAACGTATATGATGGTGGAAGGTATACTGAAGTACTAAATTTAGGCGAAGCAGGTGGGTTTATCTCCTGCGGATGTTCTTAGAGTAGTATGATCCTTATGTGTATGTTTAGAAGATCTCATGTGTAATGAAGGGTACGTGTTGGAATTCGACAATTCGGGTCGCTTAAGAGGTGCGACTCAACTGAATGTAGACCGATGGATGCGGAAGTGTAGAGGATTACAGTGACTAGAGAATCTGTGTTTTTCCCAAACTTGTAAAGATTTGAGTTTAATATCAACGTATGGTATGTGTGGCAATCATTAGAGTAGAAGCATTATGGGTATTGAGTTTGTGTCCTGTATATAGCTTCGGAGCCAAGTTGGGGAGGTGCTGTTGATTAGCTGATCGCAACTGGTCAGTGTTTATGCTGGTTCCTTTTCAGTATGGTGGGGGGATGGGGGTGGCGATCAGTCCTGTTTGCAGAAAATTGAGCGACCCAGATGGCACGCAGGGGAGCATAAATCTTTACAAAGGTTATATGTGCGATCTGGTAGATTGGACCAAATAATAGATGTCTGAGCTTGTCTGATAAAGAATGCTCAGTGTATGAGAATGAAGCATGTTGTTTGTATTGCGAATGAGATATATGCCTCCTCTTCTTCTTGTCTTCACGGTGTCAGATGCTAATGAGGCACGGATGGTATGTCGCGTTTGATCAGGTTAAATTGCAGTTCCGAATATGATAAATGACCTCTCGGAAGGTTTTATTGGTGTTAAGATATCTACATGTAACAGCTCTTCTATATGTCGTCTAGTGCTGTGCGGGTAGAGACTGTTTTTCATTGGAAAAGTTCAAGACTTGCTGTTATTTCCTGGTATATTGATTATTGGGGATCCCTTGTACGCTCGTTCTCGGAAAGTAAGTACGAATTCATTCGCAGGAAGTGTCTTCGAGAAGCATGATATAGTATTCTGGAATATGAGCTATTAGTATAGGTAACATTGAGGTGTATTCAGTTGGCCTATGGGTCTTAGACATGTGTTGGTCCTATGTCTTCGCACTGCTCGTTGCGTAACACCTGGTGAGCGTATGTACTGTGTGTCCTACAACTAAGGAGGTCACATACTCAAGTTGATGACTCGGAAATCAGAAGGGCGAAAGTTCTATCAAATGGGACATAGGTTAGATAGTAGACTGAGTCCGGTATGGTAAGGCTTCAATTCTTCGTATATGTTCCGATCGGTAATAGCCTTACAGGCATTTTGCAGCAATCTCTTGAGTTTTGGCAGCTTGCTAGCTTGGTTGGTACGAAGGAATTCAGTCCTGGCAGTTTAGCTTTGCTGCACATGGAATTGGGGAGAGAAGTCCTTGTTGGGTTTTACCGTGTGTTTTGGAGATGAATATATTTATCTATGTGTATGCGAAGCATGAAATGTGTAATGTATTCTTCTTTCAGATGGGATTGACGAAGTCTGGCTAGATGATTACAAGTTCAGTTCTGAAAAAAGTCCATTAAAATTCTTAGTCAACGGTAGCCTCGGCGTAATCAAGGAAAGTGGTTAATGCTAATTGGAAGTGATTTGACGAGAGTATATGTTCTCCGGAAGAAGTAATGTGATTAGACTGATGATAGCTTCCATATTATTGTAGTTTGCTGCACTTTCTTGCTAGATCGACTGCTGATATTTGAGTTATGTTTGATGGCACACAGCGGAGATTTTAGAATTATCTTTCGTGGAATGATTGGGTACCTCGAGGTGTGATACTGTATTCATACTAGCGGAATTTGGGGATTAGGTACAGTGATTCCAGACTCGTGCTATATCGATTGGACTGGAGTTTCTCAGGTAACAGACCTATATACTCGTGGTTGTCGATCTTTATTAGTTAGCACCTTAGCGCATGGTACTTCTGAGAGCCAGGCCCCTGAGCTGGATCTTTCTGTGCTTGGTATATTAGATTTTGGATATGATATTCAGGTGTAGACCTGTGTGTCTAGACTTACATCAGTGTTGCATGGTCTTATTCTGACTATTGTGAGTATGGGCTTAGTTGTGTGGAAATGCACAGGTGTGCGTCGGCGAGGTGCATCGAATTATTTCTGCCAAGTGGTTGTTATTCCAAGACCATGCGGCCACGACTGGGAGGATTGCTTTCCTTCAATTGGGCCTTGTGTAGCGATATCAGTGTAAGGTTTCCTACCATTGATTCAGTTTCGGTTATTGAGGGACTTTTTGATGATCGTTCCTGATGGGCCGGGCATGTCGCAGGCAGACTGAGGAAAATGTGATTCGGTATATTGGTGCGAGGCACGTAATCGTACGGCTTCCGGCAGGTTATAGTTAGTGGAAGGAGCAGCTTCAGGCTTCTTGCTATTGAGTTCTGTTGGCAGGCCGATGTCGGCTACGTATTTAAGCTGAGTTAGCTTGGTTAGTCCCGAGTTGATTGTTGAGGGATAGGTTGATTCGATCGTTATGAACTTGTTAGTGATCTGGGAGATCATGAGTTGCCTTTATCTGGTGAGGCGTTATGATTTTGTGTTCGGATATTGGCGCACATGGATGCGTCCATCCTATCTGAGAGAGTCATCTCAGAAGTACTACTGTATCGCAGCGGAAGAGTACATTGAGCTCGTGAGCTCGGGTAAGATAGTACGGGTATAGTATCGTTGGTTACGGACCTATCCGGGTTGCGTATCGATGTTTCATCATTTGTTTACCGTTGTGAGTTTATCTGGAGATGGCTTTGGAGATTTCAGCACCATTGGTTTTCAATAAGCAATATGCAGTGTTAGCTGCTGCGCCACTTTCCTAGATGCATGGCAGCATGCTGTTATGTATCATACTGATCAAGAATGTTGCGTACATGAATCGCCGCTATTAGTGCTCGCTCATTCACATTACTGAGCACAGCCCTCAGGGGTTTATTGACCCTTCAGGGTAGATTCAGTATCCTATTTCCATGATGAGACGGGGCTCAGTCCTTGTGTTAAGGTACATGCGTATCTTATGACTCGGTGATACAGCTTCTTTTCGTTGACGTATCATGTCATGATTTATATGTTCAGACCGTTCCTCATTGGGACGTTGTATTATGCAAGTTGGCTTTAGGCCTGTGTTGACGGTTCATATCACACAGATGGTGTTGTTGTCATTCAGGGACATCGTTGGAGTCATTATATGAATAGGAACAGATTGATTTCAGAATCTCCTCTT